>NC_053121.1:15139312-15254312 GCF_010015445.1 Perca fluviatilis | reverse complement strand
CTGGCAAGGGTTACGAAGTTATTTCAAAGACTTTAGAAATTCACCAGTCTACAGTTAGGCAAACAATCTACAAATTGAGACACTTTGGGACTGTTGCTACTCTACCAAGAAGTGGGCGCCCAGTCAAAATGACACCAAGAGCACAACGAAGACTCATCAATGAGGTAAAGAAACAATCCCGAATGCCAGCCAAAGATTTGAAGGCATCATTGGAACTGGCTAACATCTCTGTTCATGAGTCTACAATACGTATAACATTGAACATGCAGGGTATCTACAGCAGGACACCACGAAGGAAACCACTACTTACTAAAAAGAACATTGCTGCACGCCTAAAGTTTGCAAAACTCTCTTGGCTTAAAATAACTCACCGTTGTCGGCTACGGCCGCTAAACAGGCTACACGTTGTAAACAGCCATGGCCCACTTGCCTGATCCTCCGGTAATGTTAGCAGTTAGCAGGGCTAGCATGGAGGCGTTAGCCAGAACCAGTCGGTATCACTTTACTGGCTGTGTCACTTGTTTTTTCAAGTAACCAACTCGGGTACTCTATATTCTGCCCTCACTGTTAGACTCAGACACAGCTATGCAGATAGATAAACTCCTCGACAATTGACAGGTGTGATGTCCTTTTATTGACGTATCCTTCAATTACCTTCAATTGTAGTGAAACTACAAAAAGAAACAAATAAAACAGCATGTAGACTGTATTTTAATGTATGTTCACATGTATCTATGCAAAGTCTGGCTAACATTCATCAAAACTAAAACTATCACTAAGATTGGAAAAAGTACTTCCCTCATTGATTTCGGATGATCAGACAGGATTTATTAAAAATAGACAACTGTCTTCTAATATACGTAGATTACTTAATGTTCTGTATGATCCCACTCCACCCAAAGGCACAGAGGTATTAATATCCCTTGATGCAGAAAAAGCCTTTGATAGGGTGGAGTGGGATTACCTTTTTTATACCTTGAGACGCTTTGGCCCAAAATTTATACACTGGATTGAGACACTTTATTTTCTACCTATGGCTGCGGTGCGAACTAACAACAACCAGTCTGCTTTTTTAATCAACAGCGTGGTACTAGGCAGGGCTGTCCTTTTTCACCCCTTCTATTTGCCCTAACGATTGAACCGCTAGCTATAGCACTGCGTCACAATGTTGATATCAAAGGCATAGTGAGAGGAAGAGCAGAGCATAAAGTGTCGCTATATGCATGTTGGTGTATATGACTGACCCCAGGACCTGTCTGCCAAAGATGTTTGATCTGTTGAACTCCTTCGGCAAGATATCAGGATACAAAGTCAACGTGCAGAAAAGTGAGCTTATGTCTATTGATCCCACTTACCAGCTCACTACAATCCAGTCCCTGCAAGTTAAAATATGCACAAATAAATTTAAATATTTAGGTATTATGGATAACCCATAAGTTTAAAGATCTTTATGAAGCCAATTTCTCTCAACTTTTAAATTGCTTAAAGAAAGATTTAGATCGCTGGAATCTCCTTCCCCTGTCATTAGGGGGGAGAATAAATGTAATCAAAATGAATATTATGCCTCGCTTTTTGTTTCTTTTCCAGTGTATCCCCATCTTCTTAACAAAGTCTTTTTTCATAAATGTAGATAAACTTTTGTCCAGTTTTATCTGGAATGGTAAAAACCAGCATATACGTTGGGAAATTCTGCAACATCACAGATTACATGGTGGGCTTTCCCTACCCAATTTTCAATACTATTATTGGTCTGCTAACATTAAATACATAATGCATTGGATTTATCCCTCTAGGCCTGAAGACAGTCCCAAGTGGCTACAGCTTGAGCGTGCATCCTGCACACAAGTTTCTCTACATGCACTAGCCTGTTACTCCTTCCAGAATCTGTCTCAACATACTGCATAAATCCAGTTGTGAGGCACTCCCTCAAGATATGGATACAGTTCAGACGAGCTTTTCCTATAATTGAAATGTCCATATATGCCCCTTTGGTGGGGAATAACATGTTCGCTCCCTCCATGACTGATGATGCTTTTAAAATATGGACTGCAAAGGGACTGAAAACAGTCAAAGACGTGTATATGGGTGGCACCTTTGCATCTTTTGAGCACTTAAAAACACATTTTGATTTAGATATTTACAACTTTGCAGTTTTGTTTCTACAAATGTTCCTTCTTTTCCATTGATACCACCAGATTCCCTTTTAGACAAAATACTTAAGATACCCCTTTGGCTTGGGGAGGCTGTTGGCAGGTTGTACTCTCTACTCAGCATGAATAATCTGAAGCCATTGACAGCGTTAAAACGTCAATGGGAGGGAGAGCTGGATACAGAAATATTGGACGAGCTATGGCAGGCTGCTCTCAATAACATACATTCATCCTCTATCTGCCTACGACATACCATTATCCAGTTTAAAGTTACTCACCGGTTACATTGGTCAAAAGCAAGGTTGGCCAGAAATTCATCTGATATTGACCCAGAGTGTGATCGATGTAATACAGAGCCGGGCACTCTGTCACATATGTTTTGGAGCTGCCCTAAATTGTCTGATTTTTGGGGGCGGATTTTTGCTTTTCTTTCTAGAGCATTACGTACTCATATTGACCCATCACCGGTCATTGCCATTTTTGGAGTAGTACCACAAGAACTTGGTATAGACAAATGGGATAGAACTGTGATAGCATATGCAACCCTTTTGGCCAGACGTATTGTTTTATTAAAATGGAAGGATAAGTCTCCACCTGTATTAAAACACTGGATCAACGATGTTATGCACTATTTAACTCTTGAACAAATTTGTTATTGTTTACAAGGTAATACTATTAAATTCAGTAATATCTGGCTACCTGTTCTTACATTGGTCGAACAGATGGACTCTGATGACATTGTATGATGTGAATGTTGTTGTCCTCCCTTTTTCTTTTCTTTTTTTTTATTTTATAGTCTGCTTTTCTTTGTAGCAGTGGTGCGATGTGGGTGGGTGGGATGTGGGTTGTTATGTATCTGTTGTTTGTTGTATATGAAAATACAATAAAAAGACTTTGATAAAAAAAAAAACTATCAAATATAATCTTGTTAAACATAAATGTTCACGCATATTGTCTTCAAGACTCATATTAAACATAAAATACTCACAAGCAATGCTTTCTGTAAGACAACAAAGAAGGATGAATGTAAATAGCATCAGAAGTGGATTCTGCTGTCAGCCAGTTACTTTCTGCACAAAAGGTCTCGGCTTTACACATTTTTGCCTGATGATTGGTGGATGCGCAACATCGTAAACATATCAGATTCCTCTTCAAATAGACCTTACGCTCCTCCAAAGGCATTTCTCTGAAAGCTCTGCATTTTTTAAGCGTGTGAGGTTTCTTGTGGATTGGGCATTCTTTATTTGGGTCATGGATGTTTGTTCCTGCAGTTGGATTTGGCTCAGTGCTGACCACTTCGGTCCGGACGACTGAGATTGCTTCTCTCTTACTCTGCTTGTCCTGAAACCTCATCTTATTGGGTACAAAACCGGGTTGCACTGAATGCTTAAAGCTTGGGTCGTTGCGCATTTTTGATTCCCTGCTAATGAAGGCGACAAATGCTGAGAATGGTGTAAACGATACAGAATGCTCCTCTTTGTATTTAGACCCATACGTCATCCACTTTTCTTGCAAACCGAAGGGTAACTTCTCCACAACAGGATGAATGCCCCTTGCAGTGTACAGTAAGCCTGGGATATAGCCTTCTTCCTTTGCAGCCTCTATCTCTAGGAGAAGATCCTGAAGTTCTCTCAAGAGGTATGGGTCTTTGTTGGAGATTCTCGGAAAACGCTCAGGTCTGTCGAGTAGGGCCTTCTCCAGGGCTTCAGGGGAGCCGTAGCACTCGTTCAGTCTTTCCCATACTTTGCCCAATCCTTGAGAGGATCTGTTAATATACACTGCTCTCAGACGTTTTGCATATTGAACGGACTCTGCTCTGAGCCATTTGATCAACAAGTCAAATTCCTCGCTAGCAGACAGGTTCAAATCCTCAATAACATTGTTAAATGAAGATTTCCATCCCCAATAGTCACCTGGGATGTCACTGAACTTTCTGAGGCCACCAGTGAGCAAATCACGTCGTGCTAGAAACCTGGCTATATCAGTCATATTGCCATCTTGTGGAGTGTGTCCCGTACTTTGATGTGTCGGTAATGCTCCAAATGAAAGTTTCCGCACAGGAATGCTTTGGGAAAGTTGGGGAACATCTTTGCGTTTGTCTGTCATTGTGCTCAGTGTTGCCAAATGGACTTGAATCTGCTTTTAGGATCATTTGGTGTTTTACATAGTCGCGAGTGCATTCTGTGGAATCTACCTTCACGGACCCCGATGCAGATTCTTCTTCAAGATCAGTGGCCGCTTTCTCAAAGACATACGCCTCAGCTTGTGCGGCTTCTGCATCACACTGCTGTTGTAGGGCCTGTAGTGTGACATCCAGGCGCACCTCTTCTACTTTAAGCGCCGCTTTCTTAACTTTCATTTCAATTTCCATTTTTGCAAATTCTGCTCTTGTACGAGCTGCTTCAGCTTTAGCTCGAGCATTGAGAGCGGCTATACTGGCAGATGATTTAACTGAACCTTTAGAGCTCTTGGAGTGATGCGATTTCTTGAAGCAGACGGACGCTGCGCTTTCTCCCCCTTCTTCAGACATTGTTGATTATGCTGGGCTGATGTAAGATGACAGTGAAACTACAAAAAGAAACAAATAAAACAGCATGTAGACTGTATTTTAATGTATGTTCACATGTATCTATGCAAAGTCTGGCTAACATTCATCAAAACTAAAACTATCAAATATAATCTTGTTTAACATAAATGTTCACAAGACTCATATTAAACATAAAATACTCACAAGCAATGCTTTCTGTAACTCAACAAATCAGGATGAATGTATATAGCGTCAGAAGTGGATTCTGCTGTCAGCCATATTTCAACATGTGCTGTGTTTCTAACTCTCATGCTAATAAAGGTTAAACATAACACTAGTAACAACTACAACGCCTCCTGCTGGAGGGAAAGGAAACTACTCCAGCACACTAGCTATATCATTCAATGTGAGTACACGATTGTTAAATTGACATAAAATATCCGTCCCTTGTAGCCGTGATAAATTAGCCTGACGCTAATGCTTACATATTCAGGAGGAAATTAGCCAACTCTGGGTCCTTTTGGGCTCTAAGCTGTCTCCATCTTTAAAATACATCTCCAATATTTACCCGGGCTTTGTTACATCTCTGGTCACGCAACTGTTAGAAACATGCCGTTTTTTTTTAGGTCGGGTAGAATCTATCTCCGTTGATCCCGTTAGTTTGTTTGCTGCTTTCATGGCTGTACTAACATTACAGCTGTAGCACGCTGGGTTTACATTTTTACAGGTATATCTGGCAACCCGGCCTGGCTGTCAAACTGGACAGTTGATAACAACACACAGGCCAAAACACAAACCGAAATATCGTCACGGAACGGAAATTTCAAAAGGAGAAAATACTGGCATTAGCATTGTTGTCAGAAAAGATAGTATTTCAACTTAGCATGTTTCCTTAATATCTGATGATGCATTGGGGTCATTTTTGGATTTATTACAGTAAATACATTACATATTGGACCTTTAATATTATTTTTGCCCTTGAATAATACAATTGATTGTATTGACATTGTCAACATTGTAGAGTCTCTTGATGAAGGGAAATGCTTCATTGCTCTTTACAAACCTACTTATTCCTGATCAGGCAGACTATGATATTGTCCTAGCGTGCACCAAGCCGAAGGCAAGGAAACAGCGTCTGCAGCGTCTGTGACACAGCAGTGCTTACCAATGAGCCATCATGTTGTCCTGAGATAATCTTTCAATTTCTTCCTCGTGATACTGTCTATTAAATAGTGCCTCCCTGCATGCAAGTGCACAAATCTAAACATAAAGAAAGAAAGAAAAAAATTGTTGTTTGTTGACATATGGTTGCAGATGATTGTACATGAGGTCAGTGAATGAAGCAGTGCAAAAAATATGAGCTATTTTGGCCACTGAATCTGGGCTCCATTCAACAAGCCAATGAAAAGGATTCATTCTCTTCCTTTTAAAAACCCATGAAGAATATCATCTGCATGCCTAAGGTGCTTCACAGAAATATTAACCATGAGAAAACACTGCACTCATGTTTAGATGTAAACAAAGGGTTTTGTTTACCTTCTGTTTTTTTCTCACCAAAACACAGCGTATGTATCCCCAAGGTGTGACAAACACATTCATTAAACATTTTTATATCATTTTTTTTGTGTTTTGTTTTTAAACCTACATTGTAACTGGGTATAACTCATCCAAATAAGCTGTATTTAATTTAGTAGTCCAGTAGTCTGGATCTATCTCTACAGCGCTGTGTCAGCGATGCAGTATGATCTGGCTACAGCACCTAAATATTCTGGGATAGGTGAAAAACACTGGCTGGTTTGTATTCAGGGCTCCAGACTGCATTTTGCGACCAATTTTTGTGAGTGCAAGTATTATTATTTTTTTTACAACTATTTGCAACTGTGACCTGACAACATATTTTTTCCATTATTTCATGTTGGAAAAAAACAGCAGGGAGCCTGTGTGCCAGAGTCAGCCAATGTGTGAGGGAGGGTGAGGGTCTGTGAGTGATTAGTCAACTGCGTGGATAACGTCATACACTCGTGTGTCTTGCTTTTGTGGCGTCACACTCAGAGGTTAAAGTGGGCAAGAGTAAATTAATCCAATCATACATTGGTGTTTCCCGTTTAGAATAACGGCAAATATCTATTCCAGTGTTTCCCCTATTGACTCTCAGCAGCACACTGCCGTAAGTCCATGAACAAGGCAATTAGTGGTTAATTCACGTGTCTGTAATAATAGCAGGACAGTCGTGTACTGTAAAGTCAGTTGAACAGGTGAAGATCACGTTGTCGTTAGCCTACCGGTTATACAAACGGGCTCGGTAGTGAACGGACACAGTAATGTGCTGCAGATCCAGTGTTTTAAGCTGAGCTAAACAGAGAGTATTTGGTTAAAATAGATGATGCTGATTTGCCTTCATTGTTCACCGTGAAGTTAGCTGGAAGTGAATGAAGCCCCAGTGTGTTTTATGTGGAATGACTACGTAGGACTATATACAGTCTATGGTCTGACTCCTGGTCTGTTTAAAAATCGTTCATATGGCCTTGTGCGCTCTGATTAATTTGGCATGCAGTCAACACACCAGTCATAATTTTGTTTTAATGAAAACTCAACTCTTGGCAATTGCTCCTGGTGTTCTTCACCACTGTTTTGGAAGAAGGAAATAACGAGAGTAACCGGTGAACTAGCTTTAAAGTGAGTGAGAAATTTGGTCTAGAATAAGTATAGAGGGACCTAGCTTGGAATAGTTTGACCCCAAGGAGGCTGTACAGATGTGGTTCAGTCAGGGTAAAAGATCAAGCAGGCCCAACTACAAGGGTTGGCCGTCAGAGCCTTTAAGTGTCCCACAGGGGGATGTTCTCTAAGGGAGAGTAAGGAGAGGCACAAGTTTTTTACTTGTTCTGAAGCTGTAATGGCAGTAAAGTGATCACTCACCTCTTACCTCATGTTTACATTTAATGAATTTGGTTTGGTTTTTGCACTGTAATGACCGTAATACTAATTTGTTTACATTCCTGAATGTGCATTTGTTAAGCACCAGTCAATTAAAATGTGACTGTGAACTAAAATAAAACATCACATTTTAGTTTCTGTATTTATTACCAAAGGATTGATTATTAATACAGTTAAAATGTATAAAATATGAATAAAATATTAGTCTGGCACCCTGGTATTTCTTTAAACCAAATATACGGCTCGATAGCGTGAGGGGGTGGAGGGGGGGACATATGGACCGTATGTCAGGCCTTATCCCAGCAATGTGCATCCGTTTAGCCACACTAGTAGTCCAATACAAACGATGCCACATCCACATCTGTGTTTTCTTCATTCAGTGCCCCTCATTTCTTCTCTATATTACAAGTGTTCTTTACACCACCCTCGTGATTGTGGCCTACATTGACTTGTGTTTGAACTATCAGGTCACCATCAGGTTACAGCACTCCATGTGGTAAAATATGAAATGTACTGTAGAGGGACAAATCCAGTATGTTGTGTACTGTACCTGTTCTACACTGCTTATACTCATGTGACCAAGCTAAAAGCATGGAGAGACAAGGGGGTATCTGGCTCCTCCTGCTTACTGATGCACAAGGACAGCAGCATCTTTCCCCGAATTACAGACTACAAGGACAGGCCATGCTTTGTTTGTGTCGAGAGCAGTCGGTCGGGACAGGCAGCAGAGTAGTACAGGGCTGCCTCAGGAGACTGTACTGTTACCTACAGCACCAGTCAAATGTCTATGTGTGTGTGTTTAGTATGACACTGCCTGCTTCATACTTGAGAAAAAAACCAAACCCTTCTGGCTTGCAAATTTAGCAGTTTGGCTGAATTCTTTAAATATTTCTGTTGTTGTGCAATTTTCTTTCCTTACTTTTAGCAATGACAATCTTGCACCTATGTGTTACTTGTATTTGTAGATATTACTGACATCTAACAAAGACACTTTAATACATAGGCAGTTGTTCAATCTACTCATTTCAGAGCTTGAGCGGACTCTTTTCTCCCAATTGCTTTGGAGGTACCATTTCATTGAATTTTACAATATTTTCCATTTTTCCAAAGAAAGATGTGTGAGTGCAATTCACTTGTGGTTACAGCATTAAAAAGCTGGCTTCCAGCAGCTACCAATACCAGTCAAACCTGTGACTGGTACTTCTTCTGTTACTGTTAACTTTACTTTCTCTACGCCTGAGGCTTCAGATTTAACTCTGGATTATGTTCGGAGATTAAACCAAGGGATGCATCAGTTATTTCAAAGAAGAAGAGAATCAGAGCCTGGTGGCAAGCTTTGTTGGGGGTGTAATAAGAACCAGCTGCTTCTTAATGACAGACATGTCAAGCAAGCATCTGGTGACACCTGTCAGCATTCAGGGTGAGGAGCTACAGATTGTGCCGGCTGCAGGTAGTGGTGGGGGAACATCACCTGGATTGGTCTGATAATGTAAGAGGGCAAAAGGAGACTGTGAAGTGAAGCTGAGGTCAATCTGTGAAAGCAAACAACTCTACACGGTCTAAAATTAAGTTGTTAGCAGTGAACTTTGTGCTTGTCTCCACAGTGAACTACTGTACAGTAACACCATAAGAACAAACTGAAAGGCTACTAGAGACCATCTTGCGATGGGGACACATCAGCCGCGATGCCGAATCAGGCCAGGGGCGTAAATTGGGGGGCCCAATTAGGGCTGGGCAATATAGAGAAAATCCAATATCACGATATTCATGACCAAATACCTCAATATCAATATCACGACGATATCGTATGGTTGACTACTGGTGCTTTAACTAAATGTTATTTACACAATGAGATTTTTGATAAATAATCACCAGAAATGATTTAAAGGTCAATAATAGAACAGTTAGAACAGTTAGGTAAGTTCAGAAAATGACATCACTTTACTGTAATGCAGCCTTTAAAACCTGCAAAAGACAACATTTAACATATTACGATATCCAAAATCTAAGATGATATCTAGGCTCATATCGCGATATCGATATATTGCCCAGCCCTAGGCCCAATACTTCCTAATCCCCTACCTCCGGCATCCTTGCTCAGACCACACTTATCTTCGAACTCTGCCTTCAGGGTTATCTGAACTGTAACGTTTTGTGACTGCATCTTGCACGCTTCTGACGTTATCGCGGTGACAAAATCTGTCTGGTAGTTCCTGCGACAGTTATCTTGCCATGATCACACACACACACACTGCCAGATTTGTTTTTATGCACCTCTAAACAGTGAACGTCTTGAGCGCTCCTAGTTTCGCGGCACTGTTTACTGTATGGGACATCAGCTACTGTGCTAAACTATCACTTGCTGCTGCTAGCTACCATAGGGCTAATTAACTATCAAGTTTACAAGGAGTAAGCTAACCTTTCGACAAAAAGGAGAAGTTCTGTGAGAAATGGAGATGTGGAGATAAAGGAGTTGGAGAAGGCTGGCTACAGTATGATGCTGAGGCTGTTATATCAACTAATTTGTCATAATTATACCTTATTATCTCAATTAAATGTACTGTATATGTGACACAAAAAGGCAATTTTAGGTATATTACTTTGGCCGGTGGATTTTTTCATCTACTAGTCCCCCTGGCCGGCAAGTCAAAAAGTCAATTTCGGACACTGCCTGAGAGTTTCTCGAACAACAATGGCTGGTTTGGCATGAAATGTGCTGTGCACATTCATGCTCCCAACAGGGAGAAATCTATTGATTTCTGTGACACGACTTTCCTTAAAAGCCATCTTGGGGTCAGTCTTTGCCTGCTCTCATGGCACTCTGCCTGGGTGGTTAGTACTGTTGACTCACAGAAAAATATCCTGGGTGTGAACTCCTTTTAGGCTGGCTGGAGTAGAAATACACGTTAGATAGTATTAAGATTACTCTTACTACTGCCATGACCAACCCACTTGCTTTAAACAAGACCTTAGTAGTGCTTTTAAATGTTGGGTTTAACTGTTAAAGATGAATTCTCAAAAGGACTAATTAAGTGCTGTTTAAAGTGATACTTGTCCTAAAAGCTATCATCAAGTATCAAACACTCAACCTCTGTAGGTTTGAAAAGTGGTTGTAAAAAGTTAGTAGATTACCACAAAAACTGGAGGTGTAGTCAGCTTGCATTCATATGGGTTAAAATATATTCTAATGGAGCCAAGTTTTTTAAAAGAAGACTGAGTCTACAGCCATGCTAGTGCCTCTGTTAGGCTGTACCTATTAATCACCTAATTAGCACTAAACACAAAGTACATCTGATGCTGATTGGAATATAATTTCACCTATTTTGGCCCACTGAAATTCCCAAAAATGTCAAGCTAATTGTGGCACTAGAGGAAAAGTCAGGAGATCGTGAGTCAGAGGGATTCATCCTGTGGGAAACATGTACCTAACTTCATGGCAATCAATCCCACAGTTTTCCAGACATTTCATTCTGAACCAAAGATGTCACCAAAGTTACCAGGATAAATTATCTGTGAATGTCTTAACCACATCGGAGCCAATCCATGAAGTACATGAAGAGATGAAGAAATATTTCAAAGAATTGTGAAAAGTGAAGTGAAAGTCAAAACTGCCAGTGGCATGAGAGGATAGGTCAGGGGATCATCAAAGTTAATAGGAGGCATCTTCTGGGATCCATAAATGTACTATATTGCAATCCATCCCATAGTTGTTAAAATATTTCAGTTTTGATGAAACCAGTGGGCCGTCAGACCGTCACTGCCATCCCTAGAGCATCATCGCTACCATTGCTAAAAATCGAAACAGAAATGTCTCAAACCATGTATAATCAACTAGTCTATGGTACTGACCATAGATAAACGGTGGAGAAATGGATTATGATGCAGGAGCGGCTCTTAAGAAGTCTTCATAACATTTCTTAAAAAAATGTCCCCCCCACTGTGAAAACAATGTTGAATACATTGTTACTGACAGGAATTCAAGCTACAGTAGCTTGAATTCCAGTAACTGTTAAATGCACTTCTCATGAAAAGAAACATTTCTTCTGTCAAGCCTATAGAGGTGTCTGATAAGAAATCACCCAACATACACTTATACTATTATTTCATCTAACAGAACAGAGTTGACTGCAAAGTTAACAGTAACTGAGTAGAATGTCAGACTTCTGTATGCTATCGGGTGTTTTCTTGTTAAGATGTATTCACTTGTGAAAACAGTACATGACTGTTACTTGGTTCATTTGAATTCTTCGTGAGCCACCTCAATGTGGTTATCGTTTTGTTTCAGCATTAGGAGATAAACTAGCTATTGTGTGCAGTGGACATGGATACAAAGGCACTGTTCATGACCTGCCTGGAGAAAGATGACCTTTTGTTTGTTTCTCTGTTGTGGACTGGCAAAAGTATAGACCAGTGGTTTTCAAAGTCTGGATCAGGACCTGCCCCTGGGATATGGATCTATCTATCCGCCCATCAACTGTAACCGAAAAAGCATCTGCCTGCTGACCACAAATGTACTGTACGTGGTGCTTCTCAAGAGAATCGTATCTATATTTTTCACTTTATACTATATAAACATGATTCTTGGCTCAATTTAACCACCAGTTTAAGTTGTATACTGTTAACGTAGGCTCACGTTGGAGTAAGGCTGGGCGATAAAACGATAACGATATGTATCGCGATAGACACGTAATCAATATCAATAGAAAATGCGGTCGATAAAACGTTCGATAACTTGTTTTTCTTCTTCGGAAGAAACCAGAAGTTGCAAAGCAAGTTTGGTTGCATGAACAAATGCACTCACTCTCTGGTAACCTAGCAACGTAGGGAGTGACACTCTAACAGCCAATCATATAACAGTATCATGTTTGGTTGCGCCACATTGCTGTCTCATGTTGGATTCTACGATAACAGAACCGGCGGCGTGGAGCGATAAGTGGAAAGTGAGTGCCGCAGCGAGCGAGGAAATTGTTGATAAAACAGGAAAAGTCAGTATGGCAGTTTTGGGGATTTTATAAGTCTGACCGTCGTCCCCACCAACACTACCGCAAACTTGTTTTACCACCTTAGCCGCGCTCACACTTTGGAGCAAAGCCGTATTCGTCAGCAACGTCCAACATCTGCAGCTGCTACACCGCACAAGCAGCAGACCGCCATGGAGAGGTACTCTGCATCAGCGCCTTACTAAACGCTACAAAGAAATAACGGAGGCAGACGTGCTGAGCACTGTCCAGAAGCCAGGTTACCAACCTAGCACTAAACCTGCAGAAAATAGTTCTTCTCAGGTTTCAGGTTTCTCTATGTTTATATTTAACACTTTGCACCATTTTATTACACCTTATTAAGCAGTTCTTACTTATTCTTTCTTCACTGTGATTTTAGACTTTTTACATTTTTTTAAAACGTCTTTTTACAGACGTTTACATTTTAATTATTTGAGTGATTTCCATGGTTGTGTTGACATTTCTGCTTTTATAACTGAGGGGATTATAATCAGAGGAAGGTTAAGTTTAAAATAAAAATGTTTAAATTTAATATATTTTTCTCCTGGTCCTTATTTTAAATAGGTCATAAAAAATATCAATAATTATCGATATCGACCGATATGAAACACTTATATCGTGATACAGTTTTCAGCCATATCGCCCAGCCCTACGTTGGAGCATTTAGTTTGCCTAAAAATCAGTTCAAAAATAACGTGACGAAAAGTAAGGAGACTTGACAAACGATGACCTATGACGGATGATTTGGTGTCGAAGCGGAAAGTAAAAGTGCCTATTTGGTAATATTTTTGATTTAAACCAGATGCTAATAGGAAACCTGATAACGTTAATGAGCAAATCTGTACACTTTGTCTGATGAAGGTGGCAGCATCTGGAGGCAACACTAATCTACACACATCTTCAAGCGCACCACCATAGTAAGGGCTGCCCCCGCAGCGAAAGCTCGACTGGAGAGGATCAAAGTAAGCACTCTACAGATACTGGGCGTCATTGACAAATATCTTTTCTTGTGAAGTGTGTGGTCACGAGTTTATAGCCTGGGTAAACCCTGACGACCTTGCAGCAAATTTGAGATTTGCTCTGCAGGTCAGTCTGGCGAAGAGCCCATTCAAACCCATTTCCAATGTCCTCAAAATTGAGGCACCAATCACAAACGCTGAGGCGGACTTAACACCAATCACAACCGTTGAGGCGGGCTTTACGCGACGAGGATAGCGCAGCGACGGCGAGCAGCTTTTTGTTTACATTTAACATGACGGCTACCGAAGCCGTGCTTCACCATGCCCAGGGCTCGGTAGGTCAGTCTGACATATTCCGATTTTATACCGGTCAATGCTATAATTAACTGACAACAGAAGTTATACGAGTTACAGTTCTCAAGGACGCACGCACACACGGACAGAGACACAGTCTCTTTTTTCTTTCCGTACCCGCTCGCGGTGTGAAGCGCGTGTCCGCGCTATTCTTGCACATGTAAGGCGCCTCGTGAATTAACCTGCAACATATTAGCTGTTTGGAAATTCTTCAGCGTGTGTACAGAAGATAACAAGTTAGCAATATGCAACACCTGCTAGGAGACAGTAGGGCGTGGAGGGACCACACCAAGAACCAGAATCACATTTTTTTTGTTGGATATTGGATGTGAAAAGCGTCACCCGGATCGTTGGTCTGATTGGTTGAAGGACTATCCAATGAGCCCAGAGGTATTTGAGTGGCATCCGTTGGTGACGCCCCTCTGGAAATGAACTGTCAATGAACCTTTCCCAGACCCACTCTCAGTTACAGCTGAGAAGGGTCTGGTGTTAACCAGGCTAACGAGTTTATTAACCCGTAGGAAAATCTCTTCACTGTGGCATGCCTATGTAGAACATATACTGTTTACTATTCAGTTCTGCACAGTTCTGCTTTGACCCTCGCCCACTTGATCTGCCTTGTCCATCACGCTCTATACCGAAAGATTTATTAAAAGAATAATAGATTGTTCATCAAACACTGGGTGTCAGTTTGTGTGTTTAATCATAAGGGGTAAAGGTGCGCTCAATCGCGGGCCATTCCTCTTGCCTCTGAATTAAGTCGAGCTCTTGTTTTTGCTGACGCATCGAAGGTCACGTTGAGACAAATTCTTGGTAAGGGGAAACAGATCCATAAACTATGCAATTTTTACACTACTGTGTGTGTGTGTGTGTGTGTGTGTGTGTGTTTGCTTTGTAACTTGATGTAAACACATTGCTCAGGAGATGGCTGGGGTCAAATATTTTGTCACAACTTGTTATTTACACTTTAATGTATATACTTGTCCGCTCCTCTATTAAAGATAAACCGTTCAAGTGAATTGAAGAACGTTTCGGGGAAATTTAAGAGTGCCTTGATCAATTTCGTAAAGAGCTACTAGCTACGTGGTGATGAAAGAAATACTTTGTGTAATCTAATCAGTCATCCCTCGTACAATTATTGACGTGCAATATGATGAACACTTCAACGTGACTGTACAATGGAAAGGTCTGAGCGATTTGTCAGTGCATTCTTTAGAAGTGCACTTGTAATTAAAGGTGGGTTGCATGCAGGAACAACAAAGCCATGTGCTGTAACCATATGAGATAGCAAGAATACACATGCTCCAGGCTAACTTACTAACAAGCCAATACCTAAGCCAGATACATAAATGATAGTTACTAATTTACAAATTTGATCTGCTAAAAAAGGATTATACTGTACTTTGGCTTCATGCCAAGGATCACTGGCCCTTTCCACCACTACTATAAAGCACTATTTTGACCAGCCAACTGTTCTCGGAGGAGAAAAACAGGAGATCAGAGCATACACAACAGACAGAAAAATAAATAAAATTACTCCTGCAGCTTTCAAGCTTGCACCGTGTCAAGAACACCTCGGCTGACTCAAAATTCGGTCAGCGCCAAACCTACGCACCTGCAGGAGCTCTGGCTGTGATTTTATTTTCTCTTTTCCTGTGACTGCATTAACACTCACCGAGCCCACATATACTGTACCTGAGGAAATTGTCAGAACTCGGAATAACACCTAATACCAACTCATATATTAGTTCATCTCTCATAACTCCAGTTCTTTTCAGCTTTTGGCACATACTGTATGCTGTCTATGTAGTGCAAATTAAATTGCATTTGCATGGCATACATTGTTTTAACTCTTCTGTGGATGAATTTGATATGTAAAGCTGTGTTTCTGAGAGCTGTAAGAGTGGTTCATTATTGTCTGGTAATAGATTTCCAAACCTTTTCGAGGCACCTGTGCTGCTCTCCCACATTGTTAGAATAAAGTTGAGCTCAAGTTAGGTTTTGTGTTTACAGTTTATGATTGATTCTATCTTATAAAATGAATACTGAAATATCTCCTTCAATGAAACTCATATAAATGGTCCTATAAAAAGTTACCGTATCCAAGCATTCAGGTAGTTCATTGAACTCTCAACTGAAGACGACACTCAACGGTTGTTGTTTTTGTGGCTTCTTTCTACCAAAAGGTAGAATAGATAGACTCGGAAATTTTTACGAGTCTATCTGATATTTCATTCACTTATGTGTTTAACTTTTTTTTTTTTAAGTGCCCATATTATGAAAAAATCACTTTTTCTGGGATTTGGGGTGTTCTTTTGTGTCTCTGGTGCATCCACACACATACAAACTTTGAAAAAAATCCATCCATGCTGTTTTGAGTGAGATACGGTTTCTGAATGTGTCCTGCCTTCAGTCTCCTAGTGAGCTGGTTGAAATCGGTTCGAATTCGTGACGTCAAGATCCGAAATGAGCTGGCTAACCACAACCGTTAGCTCGTTAGCATGCTAACGCTAATGCTAACGCTAGCATGCTACGTCGTTCTCAATAGCAAAGCACTGCTACAACACACACAAGTTCACCATAATCTACAAAAGAACTACTTACATGTGTGCCCTCATTTAGAAGTCTCCCAGCTAATCCTGCCTTGTAACTGACCAAAGTTGGAGAAACAGGTTTTCTTTTACTGTCTCTAGAGTTAGCTAGCTGACATGCTCTACATCTGAGCTACTGAGCATGTGCAAGTGCAATCAAAGATAGTACAGAAGAAGAAGATGAAAAGAGGTCTCACTCTGTAGCTAAAACAGAAACCAGGTGAAAAGAGGATCTGCAGCAGTGAGAGAGAGCTGTGCAGTACAACAAAAATATGGTGTTTTTTGAAAATTAAACCATGTAAACCTATTCTGGTACAACCTTAAAATACAGTTATGAACCTGAAAATGAGCATAATATGGGCGCTTTAAAAGAATTTTGCCATCATTGGCTAGTATAGATTAGAGATCTGACAGGAATAAAGAGAAGGAGGTGTGTGTTTGGATAAGAACTGGCAAAGCGTTGCTTACATTTTCCAAAGAGCGTGTTTGAAGTGTGATTTGTCAATTTCTCCCTTATCCTCAGTCGTCTACAGCTGCATGGCTCCATATTCTCCAGAGGCTCATCCTTGAAGGGAGAATTGGAATGCGTGAATGTGAAAAATTTAGTTGCACTAACTCATCTGCTCTGACACCAGGGTTGACAAAATGCACGGATTTGCTAAAATACAACAGTAATGAAGCTGGTATCTCGCCTCTCTTAAAATAAAAAGCAGATTAGCATTTAGCTAGCAGCTCCTCATCTTTAGCCAACGCTAAAAGACTGGTTAAAATGACAAATTTTGCCGGTGGCATGTCATATCAGCTGTCATATTCATGTTTATTCCGTCTGTAACTTGATCGGAGGCCAAAATAAAATGTGTCTGTCAAAATGTCTCAAGTCAAACAACTTCTAAAAAACACTTTATAATTGATTTGACCATAAAATATTTCTCTCTACAGTCTTTAAAGGTGCAGGAGGTAAGACTTATAAAACTATCTTTCTGTCATATTTGCTGAAACGACCCTATGTTGAAGTAGAACTACATGAAGCAGGTAATTTAAAAAAAAAATCTGGCTCCTCTGACACCTGTAGTGCGATTTGCAAAAATCCACAGCTCTCTGTTCATTTTCACCAATCAGGCTAAGGCTGGGTGTCTAACTGCGTGTCAATCACTGCTCAGGCACACGCATTCATTCCCCCTCATGGGGGGAGGGGCTTAGGAGACCGTTTTGGGCTTTAGCAGAAAGGGGGACTGAGAAGTTGTTGATGTTCAAATTCTTTGGCTAAATCCTGGATCTTCACAATCCTACCTACAGCACCTTTAAATATTTATTATTGCGTAGTATACATATTGATACAAACACTGCAAGCATATTCTGCAAAGATCAAATCACAGGAATGTGAAGGAAGTCCAAGACAGTCCATATAGACAGAGCAGATGTCCTGTTTCAGCAGCCAGGCACAGAGCCCAGCGCTGTCTGATAGCTGGTGGCACAAATGAGGGACTAATGCACTCAATTTTACACATTTTAAGGGATAAGGCAGATGCTGAAGATGCTCCATAACTACATAAGCTCTCTCTAGATTTGGTAATGGGGTAGCGGAAGGTGTGCAGGTTTGTTGTCATGCTCTGTGTGTGTGTGTGTGTGTGTGTGTGTGTGTGTGTGTGTGTGTGTGTGTGTGTGTGTGTGTGTCAAACTCCAACACAGAGGACAGAAGCATGGCGCCCCGTAAGTGTTTTTTATGACATGACTATTTTGGTACAAACCTTTATCCGTCATTGTGGCGGATAGCCTTCGGACATTTACTCGCCAAATGGAAATCTACCTGCATTTGGCGCATGGCGGGTGTGCATGTTGGACCCTGCTCTCAGGTCCCCAACAAGCACATGGTCGAATCAAGGCAATCACATAACGCATCGTGTGGTTGAGCTTAATATGGTAACAGTACAGCTTTCAGCGTATTGCTTTGTGTTCCGAAACATTTCATTATCATATCAAATATGAAGATTTCTGTGATTTTCTTCCTTTCCGCTGCAGCTTTTTCTTTAACGTGAATATGTCAGCTTTGCAGAGTTAAGCTCAAAGGCGCCACTTGAGCTACAGGTTAAGCTTTTAGCTTAGTGGTGTACGTTCTCTCGTTTGGAAGGTTGGAAGAATGGACTTCTGGTTTAGATTCCTGGTCACTTGAGTGAGGATAAAAGTGGCTTAGAGTCAGTGATCATCAGTGGGCAGATTGACTTTATAGTCTTTATCTCAAGAAGGCCAGAACAGAACAGAAAAGGGAGAGATTTCAGCCAGACTACAGTCACAGCTTCACTCGAGATAAAAGATGAGATTTTACATTTCTCACAAACCGAGAGTGCACTACTTGTCCCATTCAGCATCTCGGTATCTGACCTTTGGCTATGATATTAAAGGTTCTCTTAAGAATTCCATTCAGATTCGATTTCCATATATTTCGTTAGCCGTGTATGGTTCACTGAATCAGAAACATGCGCTACTGAGGTTATTGTTAGGCACATTGAAGCTGAGGTCTCCCCCCTGCATGCAAGGGGAAAAGAGCAGGATAACTAGTTGTTTAAGCTTTGTGCCCCTACACACGTTCGTAACTCAACATCAAAGCAAATCTTAACAATCCAGGCCATTCTGGGATGTTCTTGATCCATTCATATGTTATTTAATGCAGGGAAGAGCTATCTAACAATTCCCAGAGCGGAAGCTGATTGGGACATCCATCTGCTTTAGGTTAGCGTTTCTTTTATCATCCCACAAGGCTTCCCCTGGGATTTTTCAGATGGAAGCTGGTTCAGAGAAGGCCAGTGTCCCAGGGGCATCACTGAATCTACAATAAGCAGAACAAGGTATTCACTGTTGCCTTTGTGGCACAATCTCAAAGTTCAAAAGTGAAGCATCTTCCATTTACAGTCAAGGAAAGTCTCATCCCAACCTTCAAAGGTATCTTTAAGGTATCTTGTCTTATTTATTGTAAGTGATTGCATTTTTGGTCTACTTTGTTCACCAGAAAACTGTACCTGCTGCTGGAATGGAGGTTGATGAGAGCGGTAAGACTGACTCATTTTGTTAACATACAAATATGAATTAGTGCAGCGTTAAGAGTTTAAAAAAGCAATTGTATCACAGGTGTCTCATTACTAAGGAGACATACAGCCTATGATTAGCAAGAAGGTTAGATGTTGTGTACAGTATGTTGACTTTATTATTTTTTTCAAAATACCAACAGCACTTATAACAACTACAAGTCTTTAAATAACAATTATTTTCAGTGAAACCTTGATGTCAGATGTCTCAGGTGAAAAGCCCTATGTTGGGATCAGAGAGAATAATTGAAAACAAAGTTACCAGTTCATGGATGACTGCAGTTGCCCCTGATGTCACCGGTGGCAGGTCACACGTGCCTATAGAGCAGGAAGGGCTCCTTGTGAGACAAGAGCAGCTGTAGAAATCAAAGATGCTGTAGCCCCCTTGTGTAATGTATGACTGCATATGCCTACTGTTATGTGATCTGACAACCCGACCCAGTGCTTTTGCAAAGGGATATGGATAAGTTGTACACCAGAGCCCATGCACAGCAGGACTGTGAGTCTGAAATCATGCAGTTTGATGTAACGTGACAACATAAGATTGTGTGTGTATATATACATATAGAAGGGGAAATGTTGGATGCAAGGAGCAGCACCCAGCAGGTATATGCCTTAAGATGTCACCCCCTTCACATGAATCAACAGTAGAGCAGGAGGGGATGGTGGGGTCGGTGGGTGGTGCCACGGGGCTACAGAGACCTTATAATAAAAGCAGCTAGTGGAGCAATCATGTACACAACAGCTTGCATTACAACAGCCATTGCTTGCACTTGTGTCCTTTGAATTTAACAGGTGATGGAATCACAAGTGGTGCTATGTAATTATTTTCAAGCAAATTAAACAACACAACGTCAACAGCTGTAACTTTAATCATAGATTCAAGGACACACTGAGATGTAATTTTTGTGGGGGAAACGGAGTACTATATGGCACCTTGTCTCAAGGTTAAGAGGGAAAATGTATTCAACAAAAACTCTGCTCTAAGTACCTACATGATATTATGTTTGCTGGATGGTAAAGGACGCTGTCATAAAGGGTGTGTGTAAAACAAATTGCAATCTGTCTGTCAGCTCATGTTAAATGGAGTGCACCATTGATGAGACATGCAATCTGGTGTCTGCTTTTGTTAGAGACAAGCAGTCGCTTACGAGTCATGGCATTTAATATAGATTTTATACATTGCATGCATTTTGGGCAGGATGGAAGCAAGGTGAAACATATTGTTCCTGTCATTATTTGATGACATCATGTTGTTGACCAGTAAATGTCAGAAATGACCTTCAAGAAGAATAAATATTGTGAAATATTTAATCCCATTTACGTTGATAGATTCATGCCTGAGATACAGTGAATATTCAGTGAATTACTAAACTCTGAAATATTCCTGACCACAGGCACAAACCATTGAGTATAAAAATAAATATCAAACACTGTGAGCCAGGCAAATCAGCTGTGTGTTCACAGAGAAGAAATTCAGTATTCCAATTTCCCTTTCACCTCAGCCGATGTGGAGGAATTATCTGTCAATGCGGTAGTAGCCTTTATTCATGCTTTTTACATTACATCTACGTTTTATGAATTTACTTTCTAATCCTCACGGTCATGAAATTCCTCCATTTTTATACCAACAAGAGCATTTGTTATTCCGTCGGCATTGCATTCAAAAGGGCTGGTGTGGCAGGGAGGTCAAACATGAATCAGAGCAGCTCTCTAATATAAAAAATATCGCCTCAAAGCAGCCAGCAGCAGAGGCAGTTAAAGACATGTGCAAACGCCAAGAGCGCTGTTTGCAGTAGTGCTACTGGCTGTTGGTGGCTGCAATACTATGTACAGTAAAATAGCAATACTGTGATATAAATAATCATTTGTCCTTGCCGTCGCTATCAAAAGCTAAAAATCCAGTTCTGTGATTAGAGCCACAGGTGTTTAGCTTCTAAGAAATCCATTATTGCTTCCAGCTATGCGGCCGTGTGTTGCTCCTGTTCTCTCTGCTACTGATCCCCTGCGTTGTCACCATGAATAAGAATATGTTCTTAGTGAACTCAGCCAGCAAATTAAGGATTAAAAAAAAAACTATCCATCATGTTCATTTTGTTAGTTTGTTGTTCCACACAACAGATACATATGCTCCCTTTAACATCTCACTCGACAATCACCAGCACTTCCCACTGCCGCCCTTTACAACAAGAATATCAGGGGGAGCACAAAAAAGAATAAAAGAGCGAGTGACATATTGTGTGGATGACAGACTGAGTGTATTAGTATGAAAGGAAACCTGCTTTTTTGTTAGCACACTCACTCTTCCCACCTGTGCTTTGTAAGGATAGACACCGTGCCCCACCATGACTCAAGACGACAGATGCATACCAATCCAGCCTTGCATACACCTCTGCAGCCCACAGACCCGTCAGAAGTGGCAGCCTGCCTCCTTGCGTCACTGCATGGCACTAGTGCCACCTATCTCTGCTGCTGTTTGTGCTGCCCTGGCCCCCAGTGGCCTGTACGCTATCAAGGGTGGGGGAGAGGTCTTACTGTGCCTTTCCTTTATAGCTGTAAGTTTATGTCTGCGTCTCAAAGGCCTGGACAGAGGGTGCATGAGAGGAATACATAATTTATTATCAGCAGTGCCTTGTCAGTACATCTTTGTGACACATATTGGAAGCATTATAAAGGAGCTGCTGTTTTATGTAGCATTCCCAGGCATCTACGGAGTGCTCTGACATCAAAGCATGTGTCATTATTATGCTTTCAGGGGAAAAAGTTCACATCCATCAGAGTGAAATGTGTCCCTCTTTAAAGTAACCCTGATGGCTGGTATTCTGTGTCTCTTAACACTTTGATGATAAATATTTACGCCCTGTAAATATTTGAGGGCCGAACAACATGCAGCGTCATTTATTTTAATCATATTGCACCTTTCATTATTTTTCTAAGGCTTACAAAATTAATCTCTGCAGAGCGTGCAAAAATGCATTTAATATTCCGTCGCTGTTAATCTCTAGCCCAATGAGATGATTAATTACACTGTAATAAAGGCTTGTCGCAGTTAGAACTGTGTCTTTATTCATGAAGGCCTTCGCATGGAGCTACATTTACATTTAAATGTGTTCATGGGCGGGATGTTCTTATCTGCCTGGGTTTAGGTTGGAGGGCAGGATGGGTTCAAGAGTGGAGACAGCAAATGTGGTGGTCTGTCTGACTCCTCCGTGGAGGTTGTCAAACCAAACCAGGAATTTTGCATGAATGGCCAGTTGGTTGTTTACAATCCGCAGCACAAATCTCATGCAACCAGAGGTTTTCAGTGTTTGGTGTGAGGAAAGACAAATGTGTCCCTTGACAGTGCAGATAAATGGTTTATTGAAATAGGAGTTGAAATGGCCAGTTAACGCATCTTGTCACCTCTTTTATAGTAAATGTGCTGTGTGATTACGGGGGGGTGTTGTGGCTAATTGTCTGCTAATTGAATTGTGTTTTTGATATGTTTTGAGCACAAAAGACGTGCCTTGTTGTTTTAAAAGGTCGAAGCATACACCTCACATGTTGAATGGTGTTTTGCACCAGAGGGGAAAAAAAACTTAACTTAACTACTGTTCTTATTTGCATTTATGCATTCATCTCCACTTAGCGCAATTAAGATGTCATTTCAAATAAGCAGATCTATTCTTGAGAGATGACAGCGAAGCAAGGGACTATTTAGGGAGGAGAACTTGAGATTTTGTATACCCTTGGAGTATATTCATTTGACCTTCAGATGGTTTTAAAGGGATTCTCATTCAGCCATGTAAAGAGAAATAGCTTGTGTTAATGTGGAGGTATGCTGCTTGAATACAGAAGAGACTCAAAATATGTTCAGCTTACAGCTTCCCTACTAAAAATGAAGCCCTGCCCATCGGTACTCCAGGAGGAGGTAAATGGATGCTGTCTGTTCGTATGTCCAGCACTCCAATCCTACATACACTCTCTCTCTTCCCCCTCTCTCTCTTTATCTATTCTTTTCTCTCTCTCTCTCTCCCTCTCTCTCTCTCTCTCTCTCTCTCTCTCACTCTCGCAAACATATTTTTACTGCTTCTCCTGCACTATCACACGAACACGCTCGCACATACCCTTGGAAAAAAAAGCATAGGGAGGGGGGATGAAATGCATGACTTAAGTTTTAATAAGGGAGAGATGTAATTTGAAAAGTCTTTGGAGGTGTTTGGAAATTTATCAATAACAACCAGCTGGGATTTCATGCATGGGAGCATTTGGTGTAATTGCCTGCACATCCCTGATAGAGGTTCCTCTTCAATAACAAAAAAATGCTCTTTAATGCAAAAAAGACTACTAACACTACTTACCGACTCTTCCTTTTTACTTTTGTCTAAAACAGTTCAAAAGATGAGTTGTAGTTGTGGTGGTTGTAGTTGTTTTTGGCCACTAACAAAACAGCCTTCTAATTTATTTAATCTAGGTTTTCTTTGTGCCAACTTTTGACGCTTGCAGGTTTATTCATGCAAAAACAAAAACGATATCTTTCACTTTCTACAATTCCTGTACTTCAAAGGCATTAATTTGCATTCAGCGGTACAAATTTAAAGCCTCTTTTTTGAAACAATAACATTCCTCTGTGTTACTCATTCCTTCTTAGAGCCTGAGCCAGCTACAGAAGAGCACCACTTTTTTTGTAAAAGTATCATAGGTTATTAGTAATTGCATTAGTTGACAATGGAAGAAGTGCCTATGTAAATTATAACCCTTTTGTCCCATTAGTGTGACATTTCATTCTCATATCTACACAGTATCGAGACAGGATTCAGCTGACGATAGAGCTAAAATAACACATCAACTTCATCTGTTAGCTCTTTATGAACATGATTCAAGCACATAAACCGTCAATACTAGGCCTAACCACAGAAATCAAAAGTGGCATAGATGGATGCAGAAGGTTTTTAATAATGAGAAAGCTAAGCTTCTCTCGCTGGCAGTTCATATTTCACTAAAAGGCTGCCATTGTTATCAGCCTGATCAATGAAATAACTCATGGACCATAAAAACAAACCAAAATCTAGCTTGAATGTTAGGCTAAGTGTGCACCCAGAGGCCTGTTCTGGTTTAAAGTCTAAGCTGGAGAGCTTTCTTCAGTAACATCAGACCATGTTCCGGATTTGAGAGGGTTCCATACTCTGCAAAATTATCCAAATAATTCAGTAAACCAGCTTCTTGGAACCAGCCCCATATCCACATTGATCTGTTTTTTCTTTTCTTCTTTTATATAGTTTCTTGTCAAGGCAAAATGATCACCAGCAGACTGAGAAAGTTTAAGTGGCGTCCACTAAAAAAATAGAAACTAGGCCTGACTTTTCTTGCCGCCATAAAACAGTGTCTGAATTCTCTCACACAAATTACACATGAATGATAAGGTCATGGTCAATAGCAGCATAATCATCCAAACTGGAGATTGGATGTCTGTTTGTCTGACTGTCAAGAGAGAGTCATGCAGGGGGAAGCGAGTGCTCTCTACTGTGCAGGGAACAAGCTTAGGGCCTCATAGTGTATTACAGAGGGAATAACCCACACTGCCACCCCTGCTATCAAAATTGCTTGGGAGGAGATTGCTGCGGGAGGTTGTGTCTGTCTCCACGTCCCGGTTCTATATTTTGTTCTGTGCCCAAGGTGCTTCACTGATCTCTGGCCAAAAGCTGTGTGAAAAATTCTGCCAACTCATGGAGGATGATAGCTAGAGGAGGGGAAATTCAACTATTCACCACAGAGCGCTGGTGAAAAGGAGAGTAAAAAAGGCAGTGAGAGGTGGGGGGAAATGAAAAATGAACTGGAAAATGAGGACAGAGCTCTGGTCTCTTATCTCCTCTTGTCCTGATGTTCTCTGAGATAAGTACGGCGTAAGTATGTTGTCAGGTCCACTGAAACACATTACTGACAGCGCCACAAGTTCTGGGGAAGTCTTGCCGTGCTGATGCTTGGCTGACCTTTCTATCCCACGCACTTTTGGTTGCTTGTTCACTGAGCTAGAAATTCCTCAACCAAGGTTTATGGATGTTGTGGTAGTGGACTGCCCGCGTGGTTAGAGAGACCGCTTTGTAACTTAAAGGTCATACATTCAGTTCTTGCAACGGCCATTATGCATCCATCAGTAGGCGAGTGTGCTCGGGATGCCTGAATGCCTACCTGCTCACTCAGCGTAAGTCACCCTATATAACAGTGTCAGCTGCCAAAAATGTAAATAATAAATATGGTGTTTTTTAGTTGATTAGAATATGGATTTGTAGGCACTTTTTGTGGTTTCATAAGCATTTTTCTTTTGACTTTCCTCAACCTGGTTTTTCTGTGTTGCCCTCAATATGACCAATGTGAAAAAGGCCATGAACCCAAAGCTTCTCTTAGAGGTCCCATGATACTGGACGACTTTTATTATGCTTTTAAGTATTCTTTTCTAAGTGCATATACACTCAAAATGTAAGTACAATGTTTCATTTCTCGTGGTGCAGGCTCATTTCAAAGAGCTATTTTGTCAGGAAAGATTGAAAACCATTTACTTCCATGCAATGCCCTGTTCAAAAAGCTTGCCTTTGCAATATGTCTACATGGCAATGCTGTCATCACTCTACAAGACATCAATGTTTCCCGGCCATACAAGTGTAGCTTTCTTGTTTCTTTGTTTGTTGTTTAAAGTGGAGGCAAGCTTACCTAAGCAAAACTCAGTGTGGGTTTAGCTTGTCTACACAGAAGTGTGTACGACATATGTACAGTACAACTGCATTTCCTCACTGTGCTGTTTGACTGCACTGTATCACTATGGTGCCATGTTTATTAGTACTATTGGAAATGTGGTAATATATATATATATATACACACACACACACACACACACACACACACACACACACACACGTCGAAAGCCATAGGCACATTGTGTAAAGCCGAATTAAAATATCACCAAAGCACGTCAAGCTTGAGCTACCACCTACGAGCTAAGCATAGTACAGTTAACGTGACTCAGGTTGATGCTAGTGGGCTCAGGCAAAGCACTATTTCACTAGTTCCTGACTGTCGTTTAGTACCCTTCTTTTTTTTCTTTTTTCTTCTTTTGTTTACAGTAAATAAATAAACTAATACAAATCTTAAAGTCAAGTTCATAAAGTAACTTTCTTTGCATTCATTTGATTCCCAATCAAGATACACTGGTAAGAATTGCTTTCCATTGTTAATATGTACTTAAAAACAGTTCTGAAATGCAAAATAATAGAATTTTAATCATGTGATAAAACATGCGATTAATCACGATTAACTATAGAAATTCAGCGATTAATTGCGATTAAAAACATTTATCGTTTGACAGCCCTTATATATATATATTGCATGCAAGCACATGCATTTTATCTTTTCTTTGAGAACACAAACAATTTGTTGAAGCCATTACTTGGACCACCAGACCCCAGTGTTCCATACATAGAATAATCTGTGTTAAAAGTGGACAGAAATATGATAAACAAAAGACAAACAAAAAGGAACAACATTAAAAAAGGATGGTGGATAATACACCCCCCATACATCAACTGATCTGGATTTTCAACATAAAACATGGTAGTGAGTTTTTTTTTTTACATAGGAGGTCAAGTACACACTATGCCTAGCGATTAAGTGGTTTAACCAGAGACGGTTTAGAACCGAAACCCCTCAAATCGGAGTATTTTCCTGTATCTGTGTCACGTGGGCTTTGCCACTGCCACGCCTCTTTAGGAGACTAGCGGCAGGTCCTGAGTGTATTGATTCCAATGGGAGAAGTGAATTTGAACACAGATTATGAGCAATCCTTTCGCCCCATAGTCACCAAAGTAAAATATTGGACCCATTTTTCATAAGCCACATATCTCTTGGAACATTCTGACACTAAAATGGCATTTTTCAGACGGACACATCAGGAGAAAGTTTACTTCGTTCCAGACGTGTTTCTGTCTCAGGACCAAACTCTTCGTTCGTTCGTGAACGCCCCAAACAAAACTAATCTCCGTGGTGCTAAATATGTCTTTCAGCTATGTAAATATCTAACGTTAGCAAAGGAAATAATTAATACATTATACGAATATAATTTTCATCCATCCACACAACTTTCGCTACACTTTCAAATGAGGCCAAGCCCCTTTAGGAGACAGGAAGTGTGTACCATTTCATACCATTGGCTTTAGTATAGAGGATCTTTGGAGAATGCGGTTGATAGGCAGCTGACAACAAAAATATCTGTCGCCTTATTCTCTTTAAAAACAATGGTGAATAATTCTGTTAACGAGAAAATGAAAAAAGTAGATGATGAACGTCAGCGATTGTCACTTGACATAATCTCTGAGCTAATAGAAGATTTCCACCTGTGATGCTGTGACGTGGGTCGTTATTCTCTTTTTTTATTAAAACATTAAAACAAGGCATTTGGGAAAAAAGAACACAAGGATAACCCAGTATTTCATCAGGAGAATCTCATTCAGGACATGAGATTCTCTAAAAGCAGAAAAGATGAGGTCTGAATCAGCCACATTTCAAGCTAACAATCGTTCAAAAACAATATTAGCTTCATAGTCGGGTTGGGTATCGTTTGGGATTTTTCCGATACCGGTGCTAAATCAATACTTTTGAAATGGTGCCGGTGCCTGAAAAGGTGCCTGAACCGAAATATATATCATATATTTATAATGTATATAATATAAAATATAAAAAAAGGAGCACAGAACGACAGTTGGCGACATTAAAGAACGGCTTGTTTATTGCTAAGGCCATATGGTCAAAATTAAATGATTGATTAAAAATGTTATAACAATAACTTATAACAATGACTTATTTCACCAGTAAATTGTTGGTAAACGACAAAAATAACCACCAGATGGGAAAAGGTTATTTTACAATAACTTAAAATGCACCACAAGCCTGGCGAGTTTCAAGTAAACGCACCGTCTGTGTTGTTTTTCCGACAACGGCAGCTACAGTCATACTTTACACCGCTTAACGTAAGCTGTCAGCATTTAAACCATTGTGTTTAATTCAGCTACTAGCTAACGGTAACGTAGCGTTCCATGCAGCAAGAAATTTTCGTTCTTCTTCGCTCTTGTTACTACCGTTTACGTTGGAACCGGTGCCCTATTGGCACCGCGTTTCGGTACCCAACCCTACTTCATAGTATAATAATTATAAAGCAAGCATTGTCTGATGTATGAACATGGACCTTTTTGCTTGGAATGACTGAATCTGATCATATTCAATAATAGACTCAGGTAAATTAAAGGAACATTAAACTAAGTGCTTGCTAAGGTTTGTCATTTTAGTTTGAATATAACTGCAATGCAAAGGTTTATTCTTTGCCAACCTTGGTCAGCCAGCCATAAGTGGCTTCGGAATTGTATTGATCAACAAAAAGCAGAGGCTCGTGTCCCTGACTTTTGCTTTAGAGCAACTTTTAAGATCCATCCTCTTTTTCATTAAGAAGTATATAAAGGGGGGACTAACACAAGAGCCATTTATTTTGTTTACTACAGCTCTGACTAGAGTATTTTATTTTCATCATTTACCATTGGTCACCAAAATGTCCTATTCACACACATGTATAAAAATATTATTAAACTAAGCCATTTAACAGTCACAAACACAGCGCACATACAGATAGAAATACTCTCTAGTGTTTTCTGAATATATAGTCCACGTTAGGTATGCTGACAGCTTGTTAATGCGCACATAATGTATAAATCAGGTTTAGCCTGCTATCTCAACTGTTGCTTATTACATAAGGCAGTGTTTCTAAGTGACATACAGCATAATTGGCCGTTGTGTGACTGGTTCTGGTATAATAATGATAAGCAACAAAGGTCTACTTTATATACTGTAGTTTGTGCTGTTCAAATTTATGGAGACTGGGAGACTAAGCAAAGAAAATGTAAGGATTGTTCAGAAGCGCCATTAGGGCCTGAACACAAAGCCCCATAGTTCAGCAAGTCATTATATCTCGGTGAGTGGATAATTTCTGCTGTCCCATATCTTACATGTTGACTGCAATCACATTCTGGACAAATTGATCAACAGTACTTGAAGCATCAACTGCAGGATTCTCATCTCATTTTGAACCCTGGCCAGGACAAGCAAATTGCTGCCTGCAACATCAAGCTGCATTGATAAATGGTCCCTCCAACCAGTGGGCTGCGTATACTGTATTTGCACAATTCATTGGCAAGTGTTTTCATCAGATTAGGAATTTGACATGCCTCAACATGTGTCCGGGAATAAAGAAGCCCTGTAGTAGGATTCCCAAAGGAGCATTTCACACTCTCATGTTCTTCCCCAAAACAAGTGGTGGAGGCATTTGAATTACAGGAAAGACAGGGTAATACATCAGGCCCCGATCAAAGCATTCTATTGGAGTCAGCACTATCGGGCAGTATTTCTCAGAGATGATAGAGAAGGAGAGTGAAACCTTTTGAAAACAAATTTGTCACAGGGGATTATTTTTATCTTTATGATGACCTTGCAGTAAAAGAAACAAGTAGCAAAACATCATATTAGCGAACCTTTCAACTGCTTCCCACTGCTTGGGTTTCTGCCACAGAGAAGATGATAGATTCTGATTAACTGGACCCCCCCGCCGGCTCATGAATCTGGACGGCTATGAAAAATATATGAAAAAGATTTAAATTACAGCAGAGGGATATATTTTTATGTAGTGAAAGTCTTTCCATGAAAGTATTCAATATCCTGCTCATGTTTACTTGCAGATTTCTTGACCTATTTTAGCCCTAGCTACCAATGAACCAATGATGTTTTTCCTAATAAAGACAAAATATCTTTGGAAGTTATGTTTGTCTAATATTCTGTTGTAATACTGAGACAATCCATTAAGCAAAATGTGCTTTATTCACACATCTTCAGCCCAGTGCTCCCTGTTGCACTGCCGCCTGATGGATTTGACTTTGGCCAACAGTCTGAGTGTGATTTATGATCAAACAGCACCTGAACCTGGGATTTATTATCCATTACTGCTGTCCGTCAGGCAACATTACATTACACTCCACTGTTCATCTGAGTTTGCCGAGCAGCAATGCACCACTAGAAGAAATATGCTGTTAAATCTAGTTTAACACATGCAAAACATCGAGTGGCATAGCAGTGTCTGAAAAGGGTTTCTTTGATTTCATGCCACAAAGAAAAGACTTTGTGAGCATGAAATTACATACTGTACGTATGTGTTTTGTTTTTCATTGTAGCAAAAAAAGCCTTATGTTAAGAATCTTATAGTTCGGAGTTCAATACAAACCTATTTCCTAGTTGGCTCGTATTACCTTCTGCCTCGGGCTTTTGACAGCAAATGTAAATTCTTCAGTCAGAAATCAGCAAGTCATTTTTGTTCCATACCTGAATTTCAATCGGCACATTGAAAGCCTTGTGCAATCCTGCTGTTTCTGTAGCCAAGAAACACCACTATATTTAGAACAATGCTGCCTAGAAATGCAGTTGAGCAAATTATGCTCGCCTTCGTTTTCCCTCCACCTAGAATAGTGCAACTATTTACATGTCTGAATGGTTCAGCGACTGCACGTTAGCCACTGGTTCAAATTCAGCAAGGCTGCTGAGCTACACATCATCAGTCACAGTCAAGGTATTACTCCCTGCATTGTCTTCCAGTGTATTTTAGAAGGAAAAACAGTGTTAGGACTACTTAACACTCCCTGCTTTTAGGCTTGGAAAGTGGCTCTCAGTTTGTTGTTAGTTTAGATTTGCAGCAGCTAAAACAAAGTCCAATAGTGACCTAATTTCCAAAATACAGTATAAAAATGTCCATATATACATTTTAAATCACTCCTGTATTATAAATCACATGTGTCCATATGCTTAGTATTTACCACTTGCTGGTGGAAGCATCCTACTCAACTGCATCTGTTTGCATTATTAGGTCAAATCAAGCAGGTCCTAATAAATTGACAGAGAGCATTTGTTGCAGAAAGGGAATGAAACACAAACGGGAGTAAGGGACAAATCCATAGTCTCAAAAGTTCAGTTCTACTATTTAAATCATGCTCTTCCAGTTCCCATTTTAAAATGGTCAAGTATAACTTTATAGACCAAACGTGAATAATATCGGTCTGGACTCTAGAGCCTTTAAAAAAATCTAATTTTCATCAATCGTCCTGGAACTTTTGATGAAATAATTTAAACATCCCCTGCACCATGATTTCAACCATAGATATAGGTTTTGCTACATAATGGTTTTGTCAGCTAGGAAGTCAAATGTTTGATACTCAGTATCTCAGACCTAATTCCAAGCTCACAATGTGGAGGATGAAAATTCTATTCAATAGAGCACACCTTCTTTGGCTGATGCTTATGTTCTTGTTCATTTTTAAATAGGTTTGTAGGAGTCTGACATTTCATTAGGCTGAAATCACAGAAACCAGAAAGTTAATAAGCTACAGCCAGACTGTCTGTCTGAATATTCAGTTATTATTTATTGTGTTTTTCTGGATACGGCTGCTGTATAACTGCCAGATAGCCTGATTATAAGGGCTCCTGTACACTGGCTGCGTAGTGGAAGCGTTTCCAGGCAAAATAGAATACGAGAAGATGTTTATATGTCATTTTGACACAAATACATTTAATAAATGACATTTTGATGTTTGAAAGTCTCTAGGTTTTCACATAAATGCAGATAAAAATGTCATTTAAAAAAATAATAATAAATAATTAGCGATTTTCAAATCAAGTATACTACTGCTTGAGTGCAGTAAATTTCCAAGGCTAGCAGCAGTGCCGCGTCAGACACGTTTCTGGTGTGCAAAGACATATAAAACGCCACGCTCACGCCACGCAGGCAGTGTGCAGGGAGCCCCAAAATGTTAAAATTATAACCATGTAGAGTGTGTCTGCTAGAGGTAGTCAACCCCAGAAGTGTACAGTTATCCTATAATTTACAGAAGTTGCTGTATCTGCTGGCTCTGGTTACTTGTTTTGTTGCCATGGAGAAAATGAATAAATATAGATGTCATATAAATAAGTCAAATATGATGTTACAGGAAATGGTTCGTCAATGTGGAGAGCTTTGCAGCAGAGTGTGTACTGTACCAGTGTGTATGTATGTTTTTTTCCCCATCATCTGTATTATGTAAATGTGTCGACGTGTTGCCTTCATGTGCTGGTGTAGAGCTTTAGACAGCTAAGTTTCGATTTCAAGAAGCTAAGCTCACCGTATCCTGTTCACAATATCTATGTTTGTTGGATTTCCAGACAGCTCATTAATTTATGGCAATTTGGGAGCACACTCTACGATCACGACGGCGTGATGATTCACTTCCGGACAGATTCGACCCCGGCTGTGACGTACGTTAGTTGGCATAGTTGTACACAGTAAAGTGTTTGTGTGTGTCATTTCAGAATTTCCCCACACTTGTTACCAGGACAACCTGCTCCTTCAGTGCACCCTTAAAGTAAATAGATGGGAAGACGGTCGGAAAGGAGGAAGGGATCTAGTCTTTGAGATCTCCTGGGGAGCCTCGGAGAGACGGAGGGAACAGATGTTCAGGAGGAGCCCTTCTATTCTCGGCCTGTTTCTGGAGGTGTGTTTGGTCATTAGCAAATATGAAATGGCAAAGGGTCAACTTTTTCAGAAGGCGGAAATGTAATTCTCTGCTCGAGAAAATGCATAGCTCTCATCTGCCAAGAGTGTGTGACTTCTGAGTGTCTGTTTTTGCCTGTGATCAAACATGCATGACAGCTCGCCTTCAAAGCCAAGACAATATGTGAGCGAGGCATGCTGGCAGAGCATGTGATCACTGCGTCCAGAGGAAACACACACACCCTCGCACAGTCTGACCGCTCTTCTGCTTCTTTCATCCGGCTACAAAGATGTGCGCTAACTCCATGAATAGTTAATAGAGGTTAGGATAATACCCAGGTTGTTACTCTTATTTATCAATAATGAAATGTCACAACAGTCCTGCGACAGCCTCACTGACCCATGTAATCATTCGTCACCGAAGCCTTTTGAGAGTTTCCCGCCAGTCTGAAACAATTCATCTTCTACTGTACATCTGCTTGCGTCTCCCCTAGAAAGGAGAGGAACAAACAATTGACACTTAATTGCTCAAAGGCAAACAACACAAAAGGCTCATTTCACTGGAGCTATCCAGTGTTGGCATCTGTTCACTCAAACGTGCATGCGTGCATCATCACAACGCATTGCCGGTTTTAATTAACACAAATGTTGTTCGGCCCCTTTTCACAAATATGTTCAGAGGGGAGACAGTGCAGCGGCTGTATTTTCTGACAGTGCTGTAAACAAGGTAAAGCAGCTTTAAATCTTGCATAGTAGAGATCGACAGGAACAACAACTGTGTGCACTTCCCCCTGAGGCAATTTTCCCTGAGGCAACTCTCCCTGAGGTGAACAGATTTGCCATCGTACATGTGAATCTGGACGCGATGACCGACACTGGGAATAAGATATGTTGAGTGCCGCAGGTCGCTGGGGGTCTGCAGTGAAGAGGTAGAAATCCTTTGAGCACACAGTCATTGTTCCAGAACATAGTTTCATTTAGCTGAAAAACACCTTGGGTAATGTACAAAGGCATCTTTGGCTACATGCAGTCAAAGATCAATTTTTAATCAAACTTCTCGGGCCAGATATTTTTCACATGTCAGAGGCACATCTAACGAAATTGGACAGAGCTTCCTGTTGCCATAATTCAACAAATTACACACTTTTCAGGGGACAGTGTTCTATCTCGTAAAAACAAATAAACTAAAAGCATCCACATTTGAGACTTTCTTGGCACCGTGGAAGCATTTGCATCCCCTCTAATTTGATGCAGGCTGCAATTATCTATGACTAATGGTGGATGGGAGGCTTCAGTACACTGTTGATATTTTTCAACAGTGTTAATTTAAACTGTTGATCTATGTATTGGAACAACTGTGATTAATACATGTTATTTGCATAAATGCATTATTTGGATGCCAAAACATTACTTGTATGTGGATGGCGTGTGTTTGTATGTGGATGGCGTGTGTGTGTGTGTGTGTGTGTGTGTGTGTGTGTGTGTGTGTGTGTGTGTGTGTGTGTGTGTGTGTGTGTGTGTGTGTGTGTGTGTGTGTGTGTGTGTGTGTGTGTGTAGAAAGAACTTTGGTCTGTGCACATTAAGACACATTTAACACTTTTGGTGAAGAAATGTTTGGGTTTTTGAACAGTATGTAATGTACCATATGCAGACTTCTACATCCGGGTATATTGCTCCCTTTTTTTCTACTCCTGAGGTACTAGCAGGATAAAAAGATAAGAAAGAAGATTTACAGAGGAGGAGCACTCCAAACAGTGAGTGAGGCAGATATCATACACCATCATCATCTAGCTATTACTATCTTACATTTTGCACGCACTCATAATTTACCCATAATTTATCAAGTGTAACTAATGTTTATTTTCCTATGCACATGCCTAACATAAATATGGAAGTTCCTGAACCTTTGCTAAGAAGATGAGCATTACTTTAGCTGACTTTATGAGCTGTGCATTACCACAATATGAAGGTCCTGTGTTGAGGCTTGGTAGGTACCACTTACTGTTGGCAGCCTCTTCTATTTTATATGTTTCCCTGTATGAAAAGTTAGAGTAAAATGATGTCTTCAGTTTTTTAGGAACTGATATGAAAATGTGTGTATCTTTAACTGCTCCTCAGATCTCTGCAGGGTAAATCCAGACAGCTAGCTAGACTATCTGTCCAATCAGAGGTTTCTGTTGCACGACTAAAACAACTTTTGAACGTACACGTTCCCCCAAAACAAGTTCCTTCCCGAGGCTATTTTGCAGCGGCACCATGGCTACACTCGGTGCTTAGCACCGCCCATGACGATTGTGATTGGTTTAATGAAATGCCAATAAACCCAAACTCGTTTTTTCCCATCCCGGGTTGCTGTGTGGACTAGCCAGACCTTCCCCCGCAGCGCTGTGGAGGAAGGTCTGGCAATGCGAGAATACGAAACACATGACGCACCATTGCAAAGGTAGTTCTCAAGCCTGTTGTGGAGATACTCAGACGGGTGGCGGCATGTATTCTTATGAGCATGCATGTGACAATCTGAATGGCTTGTTGAATCCCATGTTTTCTGAGCTAGGCAGCCCACAAAAAAACTGACTGGGTTGTCTTAATTCACAGTTTGTGGGTTTTTAATATGTCCCCTTTAAGTAAAGGTAGCAATATCACTCAATGGGAAAGTATTCTCTGCCAAGTAAAAGTACTGCATTAAAATTCTACTTAAGTCAAAGTAAAGAAGTATGATCAGCAAAATATACTTAAAGATTTAAAGTGCAAGTACTCATTATGCCAAATGAACCCTTTTAGTGTTAAATTACGGAGTCCCCGAAGTCCCAAAAGATTATATATTTAAGGACTTTGTGCAGAAGTAACAGTTATCTCATGTGCACTCAAACAGTGGATCTAAATGAGTTCAAATGTAGCTGGTTGAGGTGAAGCTAATTTGAACTATTTTATAAACTGTTGGGTAGTTCAAAGATCCTGCATGCCCATTATCTAAACCCAGATGTATTTCCACTGCTTTTGCCTAATGAGATATTTTTATAGGACTGTGTAGGCCGCCACAGACATTCACACCTCTCTCACTCTCCCTTCGGTTTTTTTATTTATTTATTTATTTTATTACAAAGACAGTGCATATTAATAAACATTTCTGTCAATATGCCAGAGTTAGCCAGAAGGCTATTTTTCATCTGCAGTCTCTAGACAGATGGTAAAAAAGTCACCCTAAAAGATTGTAAAATTACACATTTACATAACAATATAACATTTAAAATACATTTGATAAAAGGTACTATTAAGGCAAAAATGTACAATAGGAGCAAAACAGACCACAATCAGGCAAACATTAGACAAAGACACGAACACATATACACAAACAGGGTCAAAAAGCCAACAGGGGGCAGCGTGAGCAGGTCAAGGAGTTAATGGTAATGTTGACAGTTCTGATTATCAATGAGCCATTTCTTTAACCGGATCTTGAATGTACTGTAAGTGTTTAGATTTCTGATGGTTATGGGGGTAAGGTTCCACTCTGTAGCAGCTCGAACAGAGAAAGAAGTATGGCCAAATACACTTTTCCTAAATGGAATGATACAATCTTCCCTCGCTGCACCTCTGGTTCTGCTGTGATCAGCTGTTCTGATGTTGACAAACTGATGGAGAGGAGGGGATCATAAACCGTGAATAATTTTATAGACAAGACATAGTTTTGAATATTTAACCATATTTTCCCAGTTAAGTAATCTGTATTTTTGTAATATTGGACAATGATGAGAAATGCTTGTTTTTTTGTCCAGGATTTTAACAGTTTGTTTGTAAAGTGATTGCAGAGGTTTCAGAGATGTTACACTAGCTTGTGACCAGTTAGTATCATTTTTGCTAGAACATGGAGTTTGGTGACTTCACTCCTAGCATAGCTGTGCACAACTTGATCCTGAGCAGGTATAAGCAGCCACAATAACTGCCATCACCTGTGTGCATGGCCTTTAATCTGTAACAATGCATCATATTTTATTAATTGATCATATATTTTATTCAGCACTTGAGTAAATATACGTATTTACTTTCCACCACTATCTTTCCCACTGGCATTTTAGATAGCTGATCAAGCTTTTATTTGATCTCTAACAGCTCCAGCTGCATATAATCTACATTTCAAATAAATAAAATAAACTCACAACCAAATTGGTGCATACATATCATTTATATCAGCAAAAGCTGTATATTACATTCTGTACATGACTAATTTCAGTGTTAAACAATTCCTTAACATACTGTGTTAACACAGTGTGTAATGAGCTTGACCCTATGCACTGAAGTGGTTGTTTGGCTTGTCTTTAAAATGTGCTCATATAATCTTAATTACAATGCATGACCAAATGTCATTAATGCCCACCCTAATTACTAGGACAGGGATTATTTAATTAACAACTAAATGTGGATTATAATCTGCTCACGTGGGCATTTACAGTTGCATTAATTTCTAGATCAGAAAACATGAATACAAGTAGTAATGTCATAGTTAAGCGTTAGTTCAACAGAAGTTCATTATTACTGATGCCCAAACAAGGTTTATTCAAAGACTTATCAGCAAGAAGCATAATAAAGTAAATGGGGATTAATATGGGGATTGTAATCATGATGACAAAAATTAAAGATAAACCAATTTTACAGGGGCTTCATAAAGCCTCAGACATCTGAAACAAAAAATATACTTTTAGCCACATCAAAAATGACAGAGATATTGAAGTAGCATCTCTAAAAACTGCACACTTAGATTGATCTATCACCACTTCATAATTTCATTAAAATGTTTCCTGCTTTAAAAGATAAGCCCTTAGTTTTTATTCTGCAGATTACAAAGTGCCATTATTATCAGTTTAATTATTCTGAAGTGAATAGAGGCTTTAATGAATAAAATGTAATAGTAGTGATTCACTCTCATTTAATGATGGCTAAATCTCCTCAGTGAGAAACGCTTCCTGTGTCTCGGTGCAAACACAAAGTCCACAAGAAAATGGGTTTGAACTTTAGCAAAAAAAATAGTTCCCAGGAGTCTAGCCATGGACTTTTACTTCAGATACAGAAAGTGGTTTTGAAAAGTACAAAATATGCACTAATCAGATCAACAGTTGACCATAAAAAAACAAAATCCAATTTGAAATTCATGGATGGTTGGAAACAAAACAAAAAGAAAGGTTTATCAACTGCACTCCCACTGTGGAACAAATGTCTGTGTAATTTTGTGGAAAATATACAAAAGAAAAACACTACAAATAATGGTATACAAGCCATGGTCATTGCTAGACAGCTACTCGAGTAACTGCTCTTTAACTTTAAGGCTTCTACAGAAAAACATTTTGTTTTTATGACTGTTTACATGCAGTTGGTCAGTCATTTATTTATTCATTGGATTTGTCATTTTCTCAGGTCTTGTTCAGCTGCATATGGCTAAAATGCCTGTAGTAACTTTTGTAGGCCTGGTTCCCATTTAGGATCACATAAAATGAGGTACTAATATAACTAGTCCCTAATAATAATAATAATAATAATAATAATAATTTAAAAAATCAATCATCATGAAAAAAAAAAACTTTAAAGTTCCTTGAGGCTACAATATGCAACTTTTCACCTGGAGGCAACAAAGTGCATTGTGTGTCCTTTATTTGTCCCCTCAGGTGTGCAGGTTAGGCCAGCACCTGCCACTCAGTGTAATGGGCTGTTAAGACGACATTCAGCCTGAGGCTGTGGTAACGCAAAGTCACCACAGGCACTGAAGATGTGCACAGAGGAAGTTCATCTGAAAATAAAGAGATATAGTAACCCCAACTGGCAAAAAACCAGCTATATGCCAGACACCCCAAACAAATGTCTACACCCCAGAACATCTTAAAGGCTCTAAAACAGCCAACTTCTGTCAAAAAGAGGATTTTAACAACACAAAACAAATCTCATCAAATGCATTTGCTCAAATTGTACTTATTTTCATCATTTCTTTGTCAATGTGATGTATGTGTTGTTAAATTAGTGAACGGGCTTTCTTCATTTGCTTGTGTTTTGTCGATTTATATAAGTAAGAAATGTCTGCTTAAAGGCCCAATATGTAATCTATTTAATCAAAAAATTACCACAATGTGTCATCAGATATTAAGGAAACATGCTAAGTTAAAATACTATCTTCTCTGACAACAATACTAAAGTATATTTTAGCCTTTGAAATTCCAATCCCGTGACGGAATGTCTGTTTTTATTGTGGCCCGTGTGTTGTCAAATGCTAATTTTGACACCCAGAAGCCTGTACTATGAATTCAGATCAACATGCCCTGGATTTATTTCAGTTACCCGGCTTCACCTAACCTAACAACCGCAGTCCCACATAAGCTGTGTCACGACGGTGGTTAAAAATTAGTTCAATCAACCCAGTGTTTCCCAATCCAGCGGCGCGCACGTTCACATAAAAGAGGCGGTGTTTGCACAGCATGACCAATCGCAAACATCTACCAGAGCTGCATATTTTACATAAGAAGAGCAAACTATTATACTACATAAATATGAAGAACACAGACACGGTTTTGCAGGCAAAACGCAATACAGTCGCTGCTTCTTAAAACAGGAAGGAAAGCTGGCAAAAAAAAAAAAGCCGCTGTTAATGCGTAAATCACAACGCTTATTAATATCACTTCCCCATCAGTCAGGCACAAGATCTGACCATAATTACACTTGTGCTTTCCATAAACTGTCGTTGCTTTAGCCTATTATTTCAGTTGCAACCCTGACAGTGGGAAGCGATCATGAGAGCAAATAAAAAATATAATTCAAACCGATGTGCGCATTGGCAACACACGGCTCAACAAGCCAAAAAAGAGCCTGTACGTAATTCCCTCCGCTGAAAATTGATCTGGTCTCTAAATGTTTTAACTTTTCTGAGCACCTCTCTCTCCGCGCACCGAGCTCCACCTGATCTTCTAAGAACGGTGATGCCGTTATCAATCGAGTATTGATTGGTCAGTAGGCGGTGCTTTTACACCGGTTGATCTCTGATCTCCAACATATCCTTATAACCTAACCATAACTGATCCACCGTCGTGATACACAAAACCCTAGGTTGAACCTGAAGTAACCTCGTTAACGCCAAATTTTGCTTCGTAGTAAAGGCCTCAGGTTGCCAGACGTGAAGCGCAAAGACGCAAAGACAACATGCTGCAGCAATGGTGGCAGCAACCAAACAAAAAATGAACAGAGATTTATTCTACCTGACCTTTAAAAACTCGGCATCTTTCTAAACAGTTGCATGACCAGAGACGTGGTAAAACGTTGGTAAATATTGGAGATGCATTTAAAATCTTAAAGCCCAAAAGGACACAGAGTTGGCCATTTTTCTCCTAAACAGGTAAGGTAAGTGTTTAGCTTCATCATTTCTATCATGGCTAACGTAGTAGGGATGGGCATTTTCAGTCATTTCAACATTCATGTGCTTGCATTAAATTATATAGAGTACTCGAGTTAGTTACTTGCAAAACAATTGAGACGCAGACGGTGAAGTGATCCTGACTGATGCTAATGCCACCATGCTAACAGACGCTAATGTTAGCGGAGGACCAGGCAAGCGGGTGAGCCACACCTGCTTACAACCACTGTGGCGGACATATGACAGAAACTGCGAGTTTGACTTCCTCATAATGGAAACATGCAATTTATCTTTTGGCAAAACAACCCTGCAGCCTGAATTGTTGGATTGGGACACAGCTCATGTTCTCACCAGGTCGCTCTGCAATGTTATGGAATATTCTTGTGGCTAACGTTACCATCGCCAGTATGATTCCCACTTTTTTACAAACTGGCATGCAACCATAATGTGTAATCCAGTGAATGGACAAGCTGTATAACTGGGTCTGGAAAGTAGTAGTACCGAAAATCTCCTCCCTGCCGAAATTTTCCCCCCGCTTCTGTTCAAAGGCCGTAGTCGACAAACGGTGACTGTGCCCTGGGTACAGACGACCGCAAGGTCGGGGTCTTTTCGCTACTGTTGCAATGACGTTAAGCCATGAAAGGGTGGCTGTCAGTCGGGCACAAAGCTCTGCAAGGTCGTGGTCGTTGTTGCTACGTTTAGCCGATAAAAGGTGACTGTCAGCCGGGTACAGAGCTCTGCGAGAGCACGGGCTTTTATAACCGTAAACATAGCAGCATCTAGCAACTCCGCTGCGCTGTGGCGTAACGTCTGGCAATGCGAGACTAGCATCTAGCTAACAGTGACATTGTGGGACATTGGGTTTAACGTACGCAACCTGGCAACCCCCGTGACCTTTGACGCTGGGGAGGAGGGGCTGGGGGACGACTCTCTCCAGTATTTTGAATTCGGACTGCAGTAACAACTTTAAACGGTAGATGTCACTATTACATATTTTACCTTTAAGCAGCACAGAACCTTTTCTGCTCAAATTGGGAAAGTGACAAATAATGAAGTGCTAGTTTCACTGACTTGAAGCTGACCAATATAACAGCTTTGATTACCAAACACAATTCCATTAACTGTGCATATAAACCTTCCAGTTATTTCCAAAGTTTAGGCTATAGTACAAACAAGCTCACTAAAAGCCTTTGTCACTCCCTTGCATATACACTCAGACACAATCACAGAGCTCTTCGTGAATGTCACCCAGCCATTATATTAAATATAATAATTAAAGACATGACTAAAAATGACTAAAATAAGAAAATGCATTGAAATACAAAGCTGAGGCAAATACAGGCTGTTCGAGCAAGATGCGGCTCTAGATTGACACTGTGCTGATTACAGTATAATTTGTGGAAAGCAACTGCAACACACATACTACCAGCTGAAAACAACTACTCAGTTGTGTCTTGACAGAGCTCCGGTCAATATTGCCAATAGCCAAGTAGATGGAACTACCATGGTGAGACCATGGCCTGATCTGTGACTTATCTCCTCCTAATTGCTTTAGTTAAGTTAATTCATTGTGCTTGACTGTGTATTTGTTTCTTTCTCTCTCAAAAGGTTGTATGTACACACGCATGCATGTGAGAAATCAGGTTAGAGCAAGAAAGCAGATAACTCTGGTTTGTTTGTTCATTCAGTGTTAATTAGTCATAATGTAGTGTACATACTTTTCATGTCAGCAAGGATATTTCAACTCTGGTTTACTGTTCACTCATCGAATCCATTCTCACCTAAAAAGTATCCTTTAAAGATGCTTTGTATCGCCGTGACATCAATGCGGCTGAAATGGTTTAGACAGGTGGTGGTGGTGGTTTAATAGTGTGGAAATTCAAAACGTATTCTGTTTACAGGCAGTTGATCGGTAGTTTCTCTCCTTTCTCCTAATTCACAGCTGCCACTATGATAATGCCGCTATCCTAAGTATTTCTCATGCAAATGCTCACACTATTATATTCAGGTGCAGGTGATGGGTTATCTAGAAATACTTCATCAACCATGCAGTGAGAAAATGTCCATGTGCATGTACAAATATATCTTTAAATGTCTTGCACTTGTTGTACTGTGGGGAACATGAAGATCTGTAACACATTTCATGTTAATCCATCTCATAGATGTTGAGACATTTCACTCAAAACCACATATGTCAACCTCATGTTGGCGCTGGAGGAAAAGTCAGGGGATCACCAACGTTATTATGCATGTCTGTTTGGCAAACCATCCAATAGTTGTTGAGACATTTCACCAGACAGTTGTAACGGCGTTTTTACACCTACAGCTGTTTGCTGTGGTCCGAATCAGTTGATGAAAATTGAGCGTTTTCCCCTTAACTCAGTTTCTTTTCACACTAGTCTAGGATTGCCAGACCTATTTTCACAGCGCTGTAGTAAGGTATGGCTACACCACAGATGCACTCTGGGATAGGAGAAAAAAAATGCTCTGGCTTGTTTGCATTTCTTTGAACCAATCACAGTCATCTTGGGCGGTGCTGTGCTCCGGATGCAGCGACGGTGCCTCTTCAAAATAGTCTTGGAAAGGAACCTGTTTCGGTAGAACATTTGCACGTAGGGGAGGTGAGCAATGGAGTGGCTAATTACCTCGCAAAAGAAAACGCCACATATGTACTGTGATATGTACTTTGTCCACAGCAATCCCCACCAATTGGTCCCAAAACGTTGGTATGATGGCTCTTTGTCTATCCTTGCCAACGAATGTTTCTGGTGATCTGAGTACGCTGGAGAAATGGGCAGCAGCAATTTTTTCATCCGTGACAGACCTGACTACTGGAGCTGTTTAGCCCAAACTTACTGAGACAACTGTTTTTTTTGGTCTGCACCTGAGTGCGATTGCTATATTCACACCTGCCCAATGAAACCGCATCAACGGGCTTAACGCTTCAGGGTTCAATTTGACCAAACTAAACAAGGCAGGTGTGAAATGCCCTAATAATCTACAGCCATGCCAGAAGCTCTTTAGGCTGTACTTTTAAGTTGCTCCATTAAACATATGTAGTAATGGAAACAGGTACGTGTCCAGAACAAACAAATCAGGACAAAATGCAAATTGAGTTTATTCACAAAGTCCGCATAGATTAAAAACACTAATAAGGAAAAGGCCAACAGCGCCAGCGTGGAACTACACAGTAGCGACTTTAGAGGGGAAAGTGCCATGGCACCGACACAATCACTTGATATGAATAGCAAAGTTGCACAGGAATAATTTAGAGGCTATTAATATGCTTTAGGACCCAATACACATAATAAAAGAGCAATGAGATCCAATAGAACAAAATACTACTGCACACTTTAAAACCCACACATTCATTGTTCACTACATGCAGGGAATAATAGAAGACTTAACACCTCAATCCACACTAGCAGGCAATAAGGGGTCTCTAAAGCTATATCTGAGCCTATAACCAGCATAGCGCCCATCAGCGATTAAGGCACTTTACCCTTTAATAATAATATTTACAATGAAAGAAGACGAACAAACCCAACTTTAAAGGCAGTGGCGGCCTAAAGGTTGGAGACGCGAGCTTGTGACCGGGATGTTGTCGGTTCAATCCCCAGACCGACAGGATAAAATCTGGGTGGGGAAAAGTGAAAGAGCAGCGCTTGTCCCTCCCTCATTACCACCACTGAGGTGCCCTTGAGCAAGGCCATTAACCTCCAACTGCTCCAGTGGAGCTGCTCAGTGGCCAGCAGATCAGACTATGGTTGTACCGGGCAGCTTCCAGGTATGAACGTGTGCAACTGCGTGAATGTGATCATGGCGTTCATGCAAAAGAGAGGCTTCCTCTCAGTGAACCTTCCCTGAATAAATAAAGAAAAAAATAAGAAAGAAAACAAATTGTACAAATAAATGCCAGTTACTCTAAATTAATGTGGGAAAAAACAATGACAGGCAATATTGCACTCGAAGACAGTCCTATAAAAAATCAAGACAATATAAGACCACTTTCCAGCATATTTTAGGACACAATGTATTTCATAAGCTGGTCTGACAGTATGCCGTACCTTTAAGTCATTTAGGTTTCATTCAGACCAGCAGTGTGTTTTAATGTTGTGATGACCGATACTAAAAAGGAAAAACAAAGACAATACACTGAACATCTCATAGTTACATCCTACTATATTTGATACATTTCACAGTTCATAGCTTACAATCATTATCTCCGCTCCAACTTTGAGCTGATCTCAACAGCTGACTGGAATTGTTTTACAGCTCGTCTATACAGCAACCTGTCTTCCGTCACTGCAGTCTTCTGCACTCTATGAAAACAAATGCACTTCCTAATTAAACAACTTTTCTTACACACTCTCACGTTACATGCTGTAGATGTTTAAATGAAAATGGCACCTACAGCAAGGCAAAATGTTTGGCCTTCACACATGTACACCCCCCGAGAGAGGGAGCGCAAATTACCGGTGTCCCTAAATAACCTCCGCTCTTCGCAGGACCATGACGTCACACCCATTACACATAGGACACTGAATTTGAACTTTTGCATCTTTTACATTGTGAAAACAGATGTCAGTGTGGGACATGGTAGAGAGTGTTCACATGATAGGTTGAATTGGCCAGTATCATTTACAGAAACATAATTAAATCCCCAATTTTGGTGCTGTTACTCTTTTAAAAGAACTTTTACAGATAAAGCGTTGTGCAGTTTGATAAACAGAGCCATCAGCCAGCCAGATGCGAAGTGATACTTGTAGAAGGTCTGGGATAGATGGGGGGGCAAGGTGTTAGATCTGGGAGTGTGACCGTGAAGCGCAGACCTGGTGTATAACCCTTGAACTCTACATGATGGATTGCTTCCATCAACAAGCTGCTGCTGGAGATGTTGTGTTGAGTCCAAGATGTGCAGTGTTCCTGTAAGTACAAGCTGCAGGTGAAATGGAAAATATTTTTCAGAACATACAGAGCAGGAAGAGTTGGCAGAGAGGCCATGACGAGGCATTAACAACAAGGGGTGAATAAATATAAATTACATATAAATATCTTTTTACAAATTAAGGCTCTGATGTAAGTGGGGCATTGCCATCTCCTTTGAAATTCACAGTGGCCTAGTTCAAAGATGCACAGACCCTCAGCTAAATTCATACAAAAACTTCACTAGAGTTTGCTCAATCACCCATTCATTCACTCACTGACTCTGTTAGCCTCTTATGGGCACATGTGGAGCGTTCCCACCCAGCGGCTAATCTCTAGTTGCCTGTGCTAGATTTCCTGCTTGAATGCACTTTAATGACATTTATATCATTTTGAGAGTAGCCCACTCATATTCCTTATAATTCCTCCTACTCACAAATGTGCATTACATTATGCTTTATATGGACGAAACATTGCAATGATTACAAAATAAATTGTAAATTGGAGCGATTCTCTCATAAATTGCCCACTGTGGCTCTTCGGTACTGTGTTCTGCTGCTTGGCTGGTTATCATTAATTTTCATGTGGCGTATGCTTTAAATATGAATTCTCCCACAAAGAGTTTAATCAACAGTGCATGTGCTTGGGGTCCTTCTAGAGGCCCAGAAGGTGTTAAATGAATCATGGATTGCAGCTGGTCCTCTGGTACAGGGGCTTGCAAGGTCATATCTGACTGAAAGGGCAGAGGGCTAATAAACTACTCTCCTCAATTATTTTCTCTAACTGTAAGAGTATTGCCCCTAAATGTCATTTTGTATATCCTCTGGACCTGGTATTTCATTCCTCTTTTAATTATTGTAAGATTCACTGTGATTCGTGGAGACCCTGAGAGTTAACAGCCGGTTTTGCAACCAGGAGAGAGCTCTGGATTTGGTGGAGTGACAAAGAGTCTCATTCACTATCAGATTGTACGCACAAATCTAGGCTTAAACACATATAAGCACGTTTTATGGACATCATTGGATTCATTAATTAGGTTGTGAATGTGTTCTTACTGGGAACAAATGTATAACTGGCTTACACCATTATGCAAATATTGTAAAAGCCTCCAGTGATATCGCCAAACTTTGACTAAATATAATTAGAAACACTAGTCTGATGAATTGGCAGCTTATTGCAGATTGGTATCGGTGTATATATGTCGGCCAATAAATTACATACTTTGTCCAGCAGAAAGAACTGATTAGAAACATTTGGTCACAACTCCTTAATAACTGAATTTAGGGAATTATTATCAAAAATGTCAGCCTATGATATGTGTTTATTTTTTTTTTTTTTAAAGGACAATTCCGGCGCAAAATCAACCTAGGAGTTAATAACAGATGTGTACCCACTCGATCGTTCTCTGGGACATGTTTTCATGCTAATCAAATGTGTTTGTAGCTTGAAAGAAGCTAGCGCAGACCGCTGATTAGCTTACAACGCTAGTATTCGGGGGAACAGGGAAAGTAAAAACAGATTGCTATTTTGTACCACTAAAAAGGCTGAAAATATCACCAAACTTCAACGGTAGCATAATGAGGGTCACTACATGACCGAAGCATTGAGAACTTTGTAAATGTACAGACAGTTTATTGAAAAGATAGATTATAAAGACAGTCGCGTTCATGTTTACATGCGGCCGCCGTCTTGAAAACCAGTCATGACTTACAGCTGGCGATGCAAACTAAAATCAAAACCAATTTGCTCAATATATCTGAAATAATCGCACCAATGTAAAACATAACTTGTCTAGTGTAGCTACTTACTCAGTGGATAACTGTCCATCTGGTCCCTACGGTCTGGGTCGCTGTCTCCAATTTATTTTCGGTACAGCCCTGTTTATCAGAGAGGGGAAATCTTCAGACTGTACAAAACACAGCGTCTCTTGGGTGTCGCGACGCAACAGGTCCCACTCCGTGCAACACAGACACTCCTGTTTGGTGGCCATAGCTTCACAATGTCTGCAGGTACACCACCAGTTTCCCAAAGTACGACGCTGTGTTGCGGCATTGACTACTGGTAGCTCTCTCTCTCTCGTAGCCCTTTCACGCTCCCGCAGCTCTTCGTTCAATAAACTGTCTGTACACTTACAATGTTCTCAGTGCCTCGGTTAACATTTAGAGACCCTCATTATGCTACCGTTGAACTGTCCAATTTTGGTGAGCTCGTGCAAATTGTATCCTCATTTTCCTATTTTTAGTGGAGATGAGCGGTCCCCAGTGGGGTCTTCTGCTGGTGTTGCCCATCCGCCTCAAGGTTGTTCGTGTTGTGGCTTCACAAATGCTTTGCTGCATACCTCGGTTGTAACCAGTGGTTATTTGAGTCAAAGTTGATCTTCTATCAGCTGGAATCACTCGGGCCCATTCTCCTCTGACCTCTAGCATCAACAAGGCATTTTCGCCCACAGGACTGCAGCATCCTGGATGTTTTTCCTTTTTCAGACCATTCTTTGTAAACCCTAGAAATGGTTGTGCATGAAAATCCCAGTAACTGAGCAAATTGTGAAATACTCAGACCAGCCTGTCTGGCACCAACAACCATGCCACGCTCAAAGTTGCTTAGATCACCTTTCTTTCCCATTCTGACATTCAGTTTGGCGTTCAGGAGATTGTCTAGACCTGGACCACACCCCTAAATGCATTGAAGCAGTTGCCATGTGATTGGTTGATTAGATAATTTCATTAACGTGAAATTTAACAGGTGTTCCTAATAATCCTTTAGGTGAGTGTATTTTTCAATGTAAATATATTTGTAAATCTCTTTCTATATGTGTGGGTACTTTTGAGACTGCTTTTCCGCGCCGTTGTTGTCACAAAACAATGTGTCTCAAGTGACGATCCCAGCGCTCTCCAGTAGATGGCGGTAATGCAACACTTATGGATGCCAACCGCTGTTAAACGACTATGGAGAAGGCTTGTCAAATGTTTCAGAGACGGTCGGCAGAATCTACTTTATGTTCCTCTTGGTACGTTGATATTATTAGGACTTTGTCCTCAAATAAATTACATTTATGTTTTCTGCATCATTGTTGCAGTGCATTTACAATTTGCTTTATGTTGTTATAGCGGCAGTGACAGTTTGCTTCTTTTTGGAGCGTGCTAACGTTCACGTTCTTGTACAGCTTGAACAGCGATGCTAAATTAGCTCGTTAAAGTCATCCCTGTAACATGGGCTTTACCTGGTCTTTGTATGGAATTGGCAGTCTGAAATGTTATTGAGTGCTGCTTATAACTGTTAGTGGTCCCAGTTGTAAAGCTAGTGAATATATTTGGTATCATATGAAACTAGATGATCTAAGGAATCAATCGATGATGTTGCAAGTTAAACTATAAAGAATTTAAATGGAACATTGGCTCGACATATTGTAACCATGTTTATTAGTACAGTTATTGCCACACACGGGGTTAAATACATGCTGCTCCTTTATTCAAGACTAAATGTATGTGCAGTTGTACACCGTGATTAAAAAAAAATGATAGCCTAGTTTAATCTAACACTGAATCTGCCATGTTTTACAGATCTGACTGACCACTGATAAGGTGTACTTGGACACACCAGACTCTCCTCACAGTATGAGAAACCATCAAGAGGAAGTTATTGCTCATTGTCACACTTCTCAACTGCTCAGTAAGTATAAATATCAACAGCTGCTGTGAGCACTGTACTGTTTCCATAGACATTGATCAGGCTGTGTGCAAGGGACTCTTATTTCACAAAGTAACTTAAAGATTTTCACTTGAAGTTTTTATTCGTCATATTTATGCTGTGAAATGTTTTTCAAGGTGTAGATTTGATTTGATACGCTTTCAAAATACTTTCGTTTTAATCATATTGTTATCTGTCAAAACAATAAAGTTTAACTGTTAAACAAATGTTTTATGTTGCTTACAGTCACTATTATTGGTCATAAAGGATTACATTTTCATAGTCAGGATGTTAAATGGACTTAGTGTTTGCCCTTCTACAGGCATTAAATCCGACATATCACCTGTATAAACAGTGCAATTAAAGTCTTTGTGAAAAAAACATGTTATATAACACTTAAGAATCCTTACTACTAAACTTAAAAATGACCAAACCCTGCTTGGAAATAAAGGACTTTATTCATAGTCAATGAAATGGAAATATAAAGTGTGTATACATAATGCACAGAGTAGCAGATGTTAACCGTCCAGATCATGTCCTCCACCAGTCTAAAGGGTTTATTTTCTACTGAAGATGTGTCAGCTGGTGATGTAGGCTCTCAGGTCAGAGAAGTCATCCTGTGGATACTGAATCTTTCCTGATGCTGCTGTGTTGTCTTCAGACCATCACTTGGCAGAAGTACACCTGTCCCACAATACCTTCATACTGTGAGGAGAGTCTTTTGGGTCCAGGTAAACCTTGTCAAACAGGTGTTCAGGACAGCATTTGATCAGTCACATCTGTAAAACATGGCAGATTCAGTGATTAAACTATCATTTTTTATCAAGGTGCACAACTGCACATACATTTTGTCTTACAGGAGAAACATGTATTTAACCCGGTGCATGGCAATTACTGTATTAATAAACATGGTTACAATATGTCGAGCAAATGTTAAATCTGTATTATTTAACGTTTAAATTGCAACATCATCTGAAATCTGTAGTTATGGCAACAGCTACAGTGTAAAACATGATAAATCCATTTTTATTCTGATATCTTGAGGTGAGAGAGAGACTCCTTTGAAAATGGCTTAACTTGGGCGCCCGGATAGCTCAGTTGGTAGAGCGGGCGCCCATATATAGAGGTTTACTCCTCGACGCAGTGGGCCCAGGTTTGACTCCGACCTGCAACCCTTTGCTGCATGTCATTCCCCCCTCTCTCTCCCCTTTCATGTCTTCATCTGTCCTGTCAATAAAGGCCTAAAAATGCCCCAAAAAAGAATCCTTAAAAAAAAGAAAGAAAATGGCTTAACTTAACCTTTATTTTATATATCCCTGTTATGGACAAGCATGACATGGTTGGTATCAATGGATTCCTTAGATTGTCTAGTTTATATATTCACTCGCTTGCCGATGGGTTTAAGCTGTGCTTAATAACATTTCATACTGCCAATTCCATAAAAAGACCAGGTAAAGCCCATGTTACAGGGATGACTTTAACGAGTTAAGTTAGCATCGCTGTTCAAGCTGTACAAGAACGTGAACGTTAGCACACTCCAAAAAGAAGCAAACTGTCACTGCCGCTATAACAACACAAAGCAAATTGTAAATGCACTGCAACAATGATGCTGAAAACATAAATGTAATTTATTTGACGACAAAGTCCTAATAATATCAACTTTCCCGGAAGAACGTCACGATTCTGTCAACCGTCTCTGAAACATTTGACAAGCCTTCTTCGTAGTCGTTTAACAGCGGTTGGCATCCATAAGTGTTGCATTACCTCCATCCAATTAAGTGCTTTCAACCCTGAAGGTGCAAACTCCAGACAACAAGTAGTAAGAGCAAGTACATTAGCATTAAAAAGGAAAACTACAAAGAGCTATAAGAAAGTGCAGCATCAAGAAATATATATATCATTTCTTTTTTTTATGTTTATCCGAGGTGTATTCGGAAGAGGTGTATTTAGCCTTCGACGGAAGATGTGTAGGCTTTCGGCCGTCCTGATGTCAATAGGGAGCTCATTCCACCATTTAGGAGCCAGCACAGCAAACAGTCTGGATTTCATTGAGTGATTAGTTGTCCCTCGTTGTGAGGGGGCAGCACGCAGGTTGGCTGATGCAGAGTGGAGTGGGCAGGTTGTGGTATAGGGTTTGACCATGTCCTGGATGTATGCTGGGGCTGATCCGTTTGTGGCCCTGTATGCAAGTACTAGTGTCTTGATGCGGGCAGCAGTGAAGAAAGCGGAGGAGCGGTGATACGAATCACTCTGTATTCATTTGTGCATTGTATTTAACAAGTTGCAAATACTTATGAAACTGTTTTAGCACCATAATAATGTATGGTGCAGTGAGATGAATTAATTAGATGTGCTATGGTATTTTATTGTTGCCACTCCACTAGGTGGGTTTAAATAAATTTACACCAAACAAAGTTGATCACAAAACTAAATATCTCTCAATGCAGCTTGGCCTTGTTGACACTCATAGCCATCAATAGAGTGCTCCTTAATTTCCATATCAGACTCTGCCATATTAATTGGCATCAGCCGTGCACACTTCATGGCGACAAAGACACGGTGTCACTGCCTCTGTTATTGCAATTCAAGCCTGTTGTTTTCTCTCACACCACTCCAGGGGACATAAGAACACTTCCATTTCAATATTGTTAAAACAAAATGTTTTACTTTTATGGCAATGTTTTTCCAGTAAAACTCTGACCATGTGCATAGAACTGAACAAAACTGTGTCACAAGTATCTTGAATCCAACACATTATTATTTGCACATAAAGAGTGCATTTCCCCCTAGAAAAATACATTATTATTAAGTTAGGTGCATCTATAACACACAATGCAAGCAAAGCACAGTGTTTTCATTGTTCCGGTGTACTTCTTTGTAATGTGTCTGACTGTAACTGTCTCTTTATAAGTGTGGACAAATACTAGTTAGACACTAGCTGCACTAATAAATTGGAAAATGTCTTTGTTACAGTATCACTGGGGACCCAGCTAATGTCCACCGTCCTGATTAGAGTCATTCTACAACTTTCAAGCATTCTCACTCAAAAGTATGACTTTATTTATGCGCTGTGTTACGTTTCCTGTAACTCACGGAACAAAGCAGCTGCTTGTTTATCTTTGCCAAGCAAGTACCCTTTGGCGGAGATGATTTTTTTTGTTACTGTCTGTAGTGTTGAGAAGACTGTTGGCGGCTCATTTAGTCATCTATTCACCATCTGTTGACATTGGAGACACAGTTACCAGGATATCGCTCTCTTTGGGCTCGAGTATGTGTGCTGTTGGACTTTCACTGACTGCAGGTTTCTGACAGGACAGTTTGTTTAGATTGCTGGTTTGTATAGTGCTATGCCATAGCCACTTTTGGTGAGTGAAGAGATGCATGTAATGTCGTGCTCATGGCAAGCTGTGGCTTGTTCACAGAGATTAGTGTCAACAGGCGCACGCACACGCACACACACACACACTCATGAATACGCACACATTCTGTAGTAGCAGATGATGCGATCCTAGTGAATGCATAAGCGCCCAAGTGGCACCTTGCATTAAAAACACGCCTGGCACTGCCAGTAAGTGTTGTCAAATGCTTCATTTACTGGAAAAGTTAACATTCCCTAAAGGCAGATCAGAAGGGCTTCACAAGCTTACAGTAAAACTCTTTTCTTGGGATCTTAACATTCTCAATGCAGACAGTGTTTCTTCAGTTCAAGTATGGAGAAAACTTTCATCTTGCATCCATCCGAAAGCAGCGGTGTTATTAGGTGAAATGATGAGCATGCTGAAACAAAATTGTTGGTCACAGTGCATACACTCTGCGCTCTCTGTTCACTTCAAAAGGCCCATTGAACCTTAACAACCGTGGACTGTGGATGTTGGCTCAAAAACTTCCCCCTCCCCCCCACAAAATCCCTAGAGCAAATACAGTTTGCAGAGTGCGTCTGTATGTACAATGGGGTCAGATGTTGGCATGAAAATACGCACACAAATCCCAGTGCTAAACAACACCTTACTGAGCCAGCTACAATGTCTGATATGCATTTTTTTTTTTTAAACATTACATTAAAATATCTTTACTTGCATTAACATTAGCCACTGTCAGTAACTAGTCAGACTGAAAGAAGCACACATTCCAGTATAATCACCTCATCAGCAGGAATTTCACAAACATTGCAGTAGAAAATAACAGAAGCTCGAGGCAGTGTGCTGTTTCCAGATCCATGTCTCCCCTTCTTTTAGCTCGGCTCCACAGGGAGCGGAAGTGTGACAACGTTTGCTGTTCCTCCCCACCTTACTGCCTACACAAGCTTCTTATGTTACTCTTGGGAGGTTCGGCAGGCTGTTTTAACTTTAGCAGACTTTATTTTACTTTAATTGTCCTGTCCTTGAGCACAGCAAATGTATCGCTTCTTTTCCCAGATGCACTCTCAGTTGGTTTAATAGTTGTTGTTTTTTTCATCGTGTGTAGGCTACAGTAGTTCCCTCTGCAGCGGATGATTAAAGAAAACAGCGTCTTGTTTGACACTACATCTGACAACACATTGTCTTTTAGATGGAGCAGCTGTATATCAGTAATTATAGCTGTTTAACCTTATTGACGTATGGAAAGATGGAAAGCTATGAAATATACCCAGAGGGATCAAAATGTCTTCTATGAAAAGTGTGCAACAATTTTTACATGCAAACAAGTATGAACAACATGTGCCAGGCTCAAACCAGACAGCCTCCTGTGGGATTTTCTGCAAAGCAATCTTTGCATAAATATACACTTTGGAGCCTCTGGTAAATAAAACTTGTATTTATTTTGCCGTTTACTGTCGGTCTCCCATATAGCCGGAGTGCTTGAATGGTGCATGTAAAAGGCCAGTTGTCTCTTTCAGCCTCCAGCCTCAGCACATGTTTAGCCATCTGTTTCCACACATGACCTTTCTTTTTAATTGCCTAAATTAGAGGAGAATGAGGAAGACTGGCTGGTTGCTCACTCCTGTCCAATTCTAATATTGAAGAAACAATTGTTATTTACAGTGACAAATAGCGCCGGGGAGCTATGTCTGTGTCAGCTGCTTTCCACCTGGCCGTGTTGAACACCTGCCCAGAGCCAGTTTGGTTCACTACAGATGGCTAAGGTGAGCTTTCTATCCTCCGCAACCTTTTCCTGCAGGCGACAACTTGTGCATGGAGAGAGCTGCACTATCCAGTCAGTGCTATATCACGTTCGTTCCCGCTCCCTGATATTACCTTCTTGCAATATTGAATATGAGAAGCTGCAAAGTCGAAGGAGAAAAAATAATTAGTGTTGATGAATGGAGGATGATAGATTAATCAACAACACAGTCTTGTACATGTATTCGTACAATACAGGATTAGATCTTATTAAAATGTTGCCCGATATCGCTTATGTGTTGTATAATACGATCCATTATTTCTGACCGAATAATGTGAAAGAACAGATGGTCTTGTATAGGAACATATTTTAAGTCCTGCTTTCATTTAAATCAGGCTCTTGTGCTGGTTTCCACTGAGGTTGCATACACTTTTATGTGCAGCTCATCATGCGGTTTTGTTTCATGCTAGATTATGCTCCAGTTCTCAATGTGACTCCTGTGGTTAAATATGCATTAGGAATAATGCCCTCTTAGTGAAAATCATTTGGTATCTTTCAGTCACCTAATGAAGTCGCTTGTCAGGGTGGCATTAATACACAAAACAGATACCCAGCTATTTGTTATAAAGTATTCATCTGATAAACGTGTTACTGTACACGAGAGATTACATCACAGCGATCATTCTCTTTAACCAGAAATTAGTTTTTTAATGAATCTTAGTGACACACAACCCACTTACAAAACACAGTAATTACATATTGTTGGAATAGTTTCTATTATTGAGCTTTTCTGTAGAAGCAACATGTAGAATTACTAATTAAACATTGCTCCCTGTAGTTAACCTACTGATTAAACCATTGCTATGTAATCATTCTTCTACCACTAAAGAACAGTCTCTTAATGGAAATGAACATGTCATCTATTCGACTTTAAAATGAGTTGATTAGTGTGCAGGTCAACGATTCTCAGAGCTAATCTTGTTAGTAAAAAAAAAAAAAAAAAGGGAGCATGTGAAAAACAATTCTTTGTATCCACAGACTTCACTTAGCCGTGTAGCCATTTTCAGTTCAAATTCGGATGTATTTTCATCGTGTTTGAAGGAGGAGGAATCCGGGGAAATGCCAGGAGCCATTGTTCTTCTGATACACAGACAAGCACAAAGCTCAGACCGACAACGGCAACAAAGCATAACATCTCCTGTGAGTCTTCTTGTTCTCCTTTCAATGGAAACAAGCAGAGGGAGACTTGTGACAGGCTGCCACGGTGATCTATAAAAATAATTACGGCTTGTAAAATAATACAGACACCTTCTAATAAGCTTTGTTAAAAAATTTTTTTTACTACAACACAAAACAGAGCTGAGATGAAATGCCAACTTCATTATTTATTGTGGACTAAATGTATTGGCCTCAGTGGAGGTCAGGCCGTTGTTGTGACTGTGGCCGGGGAAGTATGTGTGGCTAGTGGGCAGAGGTTTCAGGGTCACACGCTGACATGCCTCAAGGAAGATGTGTAATGAAGCATTAGACACAGCTGGTGCATACCAGGGCAGGCCCCAAGTCACAACCACCAATGAAAGGTCATTTTTGGACCAAAAATTAAATGAGTGGTTTTGTGGTGCTGGAGAGAAGGTGGGGGAACTAGCTAACGGTAGGTTAAGCTTGGGTCGGGGTGGATCACAGGTTAACATCAAGACTAAGAAAAGATAACAAATGACTTTGATTGCGAGCATTTGACCAATAAACCAATTTGTCAATGTATCCCTGCACAGCGCCAAAGAGAAGTGCACAGGAAAGCAGACCTCATCAAGTAATGTATAGCGGCAATACAATGAACAGCGAAGGGTAGCCCAGGGGTAATCGATAATTTGAGCCACCAATCTGTTCCAGGTACTTTATGATGTGACTGAGGTAATTATCACCAGATCAATAAAAGAGTTTGTTGTGCAGAGGAATGGGTGAGGGAGGGGTAATTGGTTTCTGCGGCTGGACTCATCCTATGTATGTATTTTTTCAACATGGGGATAGGGGTTAAAAATGATTCTCTCGAGATGTAGGAAAAGTCTGTTTGCCCTGCGCTGTTCGTCCCCTCTGGGTTCAGGACCAATATTCAGATATGTCCATGGGTCTATTTGCATTGGCATGCATCATTAAACCCCCACAAAGAGAGCATTGGTGAGTCTTGGAGCAAAGAAGAATGTACTGAGGTCAGGACTAAAAAGCGAAGGAAAAAGAGAGAAGGAATGATAAAGGAGTATGGCCAATTTCAGAGGAGAGTTCATTTGGGAGCCTTTTCTTTTTACTTGCATCATGTATTGCCAACCTTTGACTCTGCCATTTGCATTGTGTGGGAAACAACTAACAGAGACTAGATATAGAAGAAGACAGAAGGAACCATTTCTGAACCACATTTTTGTAACAAAGAAAAACGTGGCCACAGAGTTTGGTAACCCAATTCAAATTGAGATTTAAATCAGTTTCCCTGCACATGCAATCAAAGTAAATTGCAAGATGTTTAAAGGCATGCACTGTGTTGAACAAAGGATTTGAGTTCAGATGCAGTTCTGAAGCGTTCATGCTGTCATCTTAAAAGTAACGGAAAGGTGGAATGATTTACAACTGTAGAAGTGGTGAAAGCAGGACTGCGGGTCAGAGGAAAGATATTGAGAGGTGATGAGCAAAGATGAGTGTGACTTTGAGCTGGAGGATGTTGGTATGAGAGGTCCCACTAGGTCCGTCTGGTGACCTGGAGTGGGTGAAACTGTCTGAGTTTTTTTATACAAACCTTGAGAACAGGGTATGGTACAGGTAAAGCTCATTCATGTTGATATGCATTTCCACCTCTGACCAACCTTTTGTGCCTTAAGCTAATAATCTCCCCGATGCTACTGTGCACCTGTTTTTTGCAGACGATTCTCCTCAAATAACACTCTTTTCTTTATTTGACAGTTCAGCTCCCTGTGGATAGACTTAACCTCCTGTCTGTCCTCAGCCCTTGACCCCTCCTTATTATTGATGAGGGATTTCATGTCTCGCATAACCAGGGTTTTACTGTTGTTTTCACTGTGGGGTTCGCCCAGCATCCAAATCAAATGTTACACTAGCTTATTATGCAGTAGGAGACAACCAAAGTATCCTCATGTGACTCACAGAGCAGCATCCACTCCACACAAATCTGTTCTGTAGTCATGAGATCTATCTATCTTACAGCTGTATTATTATAGATGATAAACTGATAGACACACCTGTACTTTGAATCAACAGATTGTGAAGTGCGGAGGAGATAAAGGCCAGTTATATTTGCATACAGCAAAACCGGTATTATCCTGGTTACACTTATCAACAGTGAATTGTAATTTATAAACTTTGGTTTTTGTATGAATTAAACAAACAATACATGTTAATTAGTGAGCTTTGGAGGGGCTGGTAGTCTGTATTTTGTTACAATTGGACAGTGCCAGGCTAGCTGTTTCCCCCTGTTGCCAGTCTTTACGCTAAGCTAAGCTAAGCTAACCGGTTGCTGGCTCCAGCTACATATTTACTCTACGGATATGAGAGTGACCGTACACTTCACAAAATGTTGAACTCCAAGTACAACTGTACTGGTCTGTTAGGGTTGCCGAATGAATCTACCATATAGTATAATCTTTTGAAACGTCTCTCAGCATGTTGTCATGTATATATAGGACAAAACAAATAATCTAATAATTATTATTATAGTAACTAAATAATATATTTGTTTTGTCCTATTTGTATCACTGCTTTAAGCAGACTTAATGTGACATGTAAAATTAAAATGACCGAATGTACTTTTTTGCTTTGTTGTTCATTTAAGTGTTCATATTGTAAATTAGGATCGCAATGAAATCAGTCAAATCATCTGTTTAGTCCGATTTGTCACAAATTAATAACCTGTATTCTTCTTCATTTGAATCTGAACTCGATGAACCATTGCTCTTGTGCCGTTCACCTCCCCTGCACCAAACACAACAATCTAATTTGTTTGCCGTGGTGAGTCCATCTTAGTTTGCCTTGCATCCTAAGCATTCGCAGCAGTCTCTGTAATTCATTGTAAATGTGATTGATGCTTGCAAAAACACTCCAAGACAGTATCGCAATCAATTATGTTTGATTTATTGTCTTTGCAGTTTCAGTATGTATTGTGTAGCCATTGTAACAACAGAAACTTTCTGTGCAGCCTCACTCACAGAACCATAATCATTCTCTTCCCAACCCCTCTGCATGGTGGAGAATCAACGCTCCCAGGCTGTGCTCATCATATTTCATTACTGTAATTCACAATGAAGGTCATTTTTATGAATTGACTGAGGAAAGACTAGTTTTTGTCCAAACTTAATTAAAACTCAGGCGTAGCTTTCTGGGCAAGCCTCTTTTTTTTTCTTCCTCTATGATTCAATAATCAACAGAAGTAAATCATCTACAGTCTATTGCATCAGTCGCCAGCAGGCTGGAACAAATGCAAAAAAGAAATAAACCTACCCTGGCATGCCCTGAGTTACTGGCAGGAGCTGCAAGGTTACTCTGTGAAGCACTCAGACGCACCTTTAGACCACATTGCTACAATTATCACAGAGAAAGACTGTTTAAAGCACTGTGCTGTGATCTATGGAGTGCTGATCAGCTGTGATATCGGCTATAGTTGTTATTTTGTCCTGTGATTTAGTGTCATCACAATATATCCTCGCGGCTGCAGGTGCCACTAGCTTCACTAATTACTAATGGTGATTTAATGAAACGGTGTGACCGTTTCCTCTCCTGTGCAGGCCCCATCCCCTGCACTGTTGTCCTTGTAAATTAGGTGTGCACCACTGATTAATGGTTAACAGCCAGTATTTCAAGAGTAGCATCATCAGCAAAGCATTTAATTAAATGGATGTCTCAATTACTTAGCAAACTAATGTAGCTTAAACAGATACTATATTTATTAAATGTCACCAACTGGGATTAAGTTTTACACAAAGATTCAGATACTAATCTGTATGGCTACAGGTGGAAACCAATGTTAATTGAAAAATAAAGATTGCAAAGACAATGTAGGACATCAAAATGCTTATATGTAATATATATTATTTTTTTTCTCCCCTAAAACAATACAAAAAGACTGGAAGACCCCTTACCGTTAGACGACACAGCAATGGTACAATTTGCAGGATATTTTTAGGACCTGTATGTTTCCTAAATCAAAAAAATTCCCTCCTTAAATTAATTGCTTCTATCAACTGCTTCAATTCCTGAGCTGCACTGCAAAAGACAAAGTGCTGAGCCAAACATGGTGCCCTGTGCCATCAATCATCGCTCTGTATTAACTACCCCACCTCCCATCGCAAAGAAAACAATTAAAGTTAAACTTGTTGATTTGTTATGGTGGACCATAAATCACACTGGTATGTGAAACCCACCGTCTCCTGGGGCCCCTTTTCATGTTCCTCGATCAGTGAGCCGAGGTTAGAAAGCATGGCTTTGAACCCGTCCGATGGTTATTTATTTATTTCCTCGTTTGTTTTGAATAAAATGATAGTTTCACATTAAAATATGCGGAATTAAAGCTGCTTACGCGAGCCCATAAGCGCTGTATGTGTACATACAGATAAAGCGCTTACATTATTTGAAAAGAAAAGGAAAAAGCACCTTTCAGAGGGAGGGAGATACTGAAGTCTTGAAGATTATGCCATCTGTGTGGCTTTATGTTTCTTCTGACTTTAGCACGGCAACAGGAGAGGAGTGTTGTCTGTTTATCTCAGCAGGATGTCATTTTGAAACGTGTAGTGACACATTGTTTTGAACATCCAAAACAGTTGCAGCTAATGAGCTGTTCTCTTCTCATAATGCTCCTTATTTTGCCCCAACATTTCATCAAATTTTTGTTTTTGTTTTGACAATACAAACACAGTGTGCGACGGAGACTTCTCCATCACTCTTGGCCACTTCTCAGTGAGCTATTCTGGGCCTGGCGGGGCCTTTGTCTGCCAGGGTAAAAGATGTGGGCATTGTGCTAATGTCTGGACTTTGAACGGCTCACTAGGAGTGAGTCACCGTTTCCAAGTGTTTACTCCTTTGCCGCTACTACTCATTGTATGCATTTGACCACCGCCACTCATTGTATGCATTATTAAGAAACGAAATGAAAGGGACCCCTTAGCTTGCAGCGTAACTGGCAGGCGTTTATCCCAGATTCAGTGACATTCAGGGATCATGCAGAGAGCACAGAATATCTCTGCATGTTACGTTACCGGAGAGAGGAGGAAGAAGAGCCAATTTGATAATGAGATACAGCACAAAGGCTGTTCATGGCCGCTCTGCTTCGGCAGCACAGGAGACCGTGTTATTGTCCGGGGCAGGCCACGGGTCGGACAGTGTCTGTCTGAAAATATTATGGATGGAAATTTGTTCGAAGAATATTAAGTGCACCGGGTCTGCACAAGTGTTAAGACTTTAACACACGTTTCATCAACTAAAAATGCATCAAAATCCACACACAGAAGCTTCAACTTGTTAAATTGAGCAACAAATTAAGTTAAGAGCCAATTACGAGACTCCCAGTGCTGGACAAATTACCATATCTTGTTAAAATCATCCACAACGCATTGGGTTTAACTTTGATGTCAACACACAGTTTATGTTGTCTCTGTATGGAATTTCTTTTAATCCGATAATTGAATAAAAACATTACGCTCATCACAGTTACTGTCTGCAAAGCTAATCTACTACTCGCACGGTTTGCACTCGGTGGCTGAAAAAGCAAATTAAGTTGTCGACACTGGATATTCATTACAGCCAGCTATTTAAAAAAAAACTTGTGGATTATGATTGTTTTGCTGCTGTCTATTAACCATAAGGTTCACATTTGAAATAAATTAGATTCTGTGTAACAAATCTCTTTGTGCTGAGGGAAAACAAGATAGGGAAGCCATAAACGTTAAACAGTCATTCATTCTGCTGTTCCACCTAATTGAGAAAGCAGTACTTTTTTCCATTTACATAACTTTACAGTGGGCACAAGAAATGCACAGTGACTAATGTCATTACTGGCAAAATATCCTCTCTGGAGAAAACATTTTTTATGCTTTACCAGAGGAGAGTAGCACTGTACAGAGAGATGAAGTTCACAATGTGAGAAAACCCAAGTGAACTAAAGACACGGAGGTCACAGAGATGGTTTAAACCAGCCAGCTCTTGGAGACACGTAGGAGACATTTACAAAATAATCTGTGGCTAGAAAATGTTCTTACAGGAGATCAGTATTTAGTACATTCTCCCATGCAAGAGCACATCCTCTACATCTACAGTGAATCTCGCCAACTTAGCCTGAAGCTCTCACAACTAGGCGTTGAGCAGAGACACAGCATCACAGCCAACTATCATGGTGTGAACACACATACTGTATAGCCGGTAAAGTCACTTTGGCTGGTCCTGAAATTGATTTCTGGCATGTGTTCAGAGCTCCGGCTCTGTTTGGCGGACGCCGCTCAGCTAATGAGCTAACCATGAGAAGTGTAAAAGCCTACCTGGTGGCTTCAGAGCCCAGACTTTCCACTAAAAGGCATCACAGCTAAAAGCCCCGCTGAAAAGCATTTCTTTCAATTAGACTTTGAAGAAGCCCAGACTCCCTTCCACTCAGCATCGCAGTTTGTATAGCTTTGCTCAAAAGGATTCTAAGTTAATATCATGAATAACCAGAGGTTTGTTGTTTTGTAGATGCCAAAACAAACATGACTAGATTTTTGTGTGAGCACTTTGATTTGTTCCACACTCAGTCTTCTGAATGATTAGCAGTTAATAGTATTTGTGTGACAGCGTCACCGCAGATTTACCAGTTGTACATATGATGAAGTGCCTTGATTGCTTCAGACAAAAAGTAAAATCCAAATCACCGACTTCTTAAAGTTTTAGAGAGCTCCACAAACCAATTTAGATTGGAAAATGTGTTGATATGAAGTCATAAAGCTTTGATTTGTGGTGAGACATTGGCACAATCTTTATGTACTTTTGGCTCATTGATTCACGATGCCGCAGGGGCCTGCAGAGAATGTCGACTATTTGGAGCTTCTCTGCGCTCCACAATAACGAGAACTGACTGTAAAATGTGTGCGAACAGTTCTGTTAGTTCTGGGACTCTGTTTGAGCTGGGCACATTCAAACAATATTACCCAGAAGGGTTTTTTTGTCTCAGTGCCAGCTACAAATGACAGCATAGTGTAGCTTCTGCAATTTTAGTAAAGAGAGGAGGATGAGGAGGACGAGGATGGGGGAGGCTGGTCCACCTTTTATGGGAGAGTAGGGAATATAGCCTCTTATGACAGACGTGGAGTGAACTCACAGAGGGTCATCTCACAGTGAGAGTAGAGAAAAAAACAAAAAAGTATGATAAACTTGAAGATTTTGATTTTTCTTGCATGGTTTTAGGACTGCAGCACAGAAAATGTGAAGCTGTATGCGTCTGTGCTGCAGAAATATCCCCCTCTCTCTTTCTCTCTCTCAGTGTTAGTGTGAGCTGTAGCTTTTTCTGTTCCATTGGTATTCATCCACCAGATTCATCACCTCATGAGGATGGCGTTCTGCCATCTCTTCTCGAACATAGCTGACAGATCATTCTAAATCACCTCCTGCTTCAGGGACCGGCGGCTGCTGGATTGTTTTAATCACAGATAATTGATTTTATTTTAACAAAGCATATGAGAGGAGAAATCCTACCACTAATAGATGGAACCGGGCGTGTCGATCAAGAAGACCAACGGTTACATTTTGTGCTGTTACCGATTTCTGAAGGAACGCAATTCAAATGCATGAGCCTCTAATTGTGAGACGTGTTCTTCTTTGATGATGAAATCACGGATTCAAATTAACTGGTGAAGGTTAAATCCAAATGCGTGGACGTGGTCGAACCTAAAATTAAACAGGCTGCAAGACTTAAATGTTCAATTCACACAGTTTCTTAGAATCTGTTCCATTACCCTGTGTGTGGTTCCATTTGTAAGAAAAACGGTACAAGAGGGTTATTTAACAAATGGCCTCCCAGGAACAGGGGTCTCTTTGCTTTTATAGTCTCCAGAACTGTCATACATTTAATGGGGGGGGGGCTCTTTTAACCTCGGTCGCCTCAGTAATCTCTTCTCCAACTTAAATTGCAGCAAATGCTACAAACGAGGGCATTTTGGTAAATGTGATGTTTGCTTTGTGGCATTTTGCTGTACAAGAGCCTCCTACTTAGGAGGCTGGACTCTGGATAAGCTGCTCGGAGGAGAGCGGCTCTGCTACAGATTTATAGAAGAGATTACACTTGTCTGATAAAGAGTACCTACAGCCTCTTACCTATCCTCTCCAAATGTGTGTCTGTGATATATTCACAGATACACATGTAGGTGCATGCCATACTATATGCGCATGAAGGAAAGACTAAATATATGACTACAGTAGGAATAACTAATTACTTTTGAAAAATAGAACAGTATTTCAAAAAGAGCATTTTGGATAATTTGCCCACCTGTTCCTAGTGCACTGTGAAGCAAAGTGGCATAGGCTTCTTAAATAATGCTGAAGCAGATGTGAAGCTGATTGATTTAGTGATGGTCGAGTACTGCACGAATCTTCTACACCGAGCACTGGAGCCAAACATTCTTCACAAGCTTCACTCGGTCTAACATTGGGGAGCTTACGAGGCGTTATCAGCTGAAGTAGCTTGGCGTTTGTTTATTATCGTACGTTACTCACTACTATTTATTAATGCTCCAAAGAAGGAAATATGGATTGGAAAGTTTATAGTACACCAGAAGTTTGTGTAAATAACACTTGCCTGCTGGCTTCTGCTCTCTGCTGTTGTTGCTGCGTAAAGCGCGAGTGCTTAGGGCCATCTACAAATTACAACACCGAAAAGAGATGCAACAAAAATATTTATTAATTACATTTTTTTTAAAGTAAGTGCTGTAGTATAACTAGCAGGAGACAAGTAATAATTGAGGTAAGTTTGGAGACATTACGTTATTTAATCATTGAATTAATAAATATTTTTGTAACTCTGTAACACTTCGTAAACGTTGTAGAAATTGGCCTAACACCTCGTCTAACTGCAGGTAGCAGCAGCAGCAACAGAGAGCTGAAGAGAGCAGGCAAGTGTTCATAAACTTCTGGTGTACTTACAAACTTTCCAATCCATCGTTTTATGAGAGCATGACCTATTTTGTACTACTTGTAGACGTTTGGTATCATTTCGGGCATTATTAGTGGGGTAACTTACGAGATACAAACGTGGGTCCGTTAGCCCCTGCGCTAAGCTATTCAGCTGATAATGCTACTCTAGCTAACTTTCCCAATGTTCAACCCAGGTGAAAAAAGCTTCTGGGGGGGTGTTTGGCTCGAGGTCATGGTGCAAAGGACCCTAGGGTGAATTACTCCGAACCATCACTTTAAGTTTATTGAATTTGCATCAAGGTGTTTAAACATCTATTCACATGTAAAGGCAGCATCCTCTGCTCAGATGGTAATGTGAAGTTTGCATTGTATTTGAAGCTAAACCCCTGTGAAATTATTTTCCACGACGAAAAGTTGTATAAAATCAAACGGAACACATACTGTAGCTGCATACAGAACGAACTCTCTCCCATCCAACAATATGGAGGCTATTTGAAATGCACTTTGTGATCCACTAATTTGAACCGACAGCTCAGCGCAGAATGAAGCACAGTGATAACCTGAATATAATGTCTCACTGCTTTTGTCTAAGCCCCACACCATGTGGGTATAGGCCTGTGTATTGGCAGGCGATCCATGCTTCAACAAAATAATCCCTCTCTGCGTGGCGGACATTATCCACCTCTGACGCTTTCACCAGTTGATCCGTATTTTGGGACTCTTCCATGTTAACCACCGTGCAGGATTGCCCCTCTCTCAATTTTCTGGGTCGCCTTTCTTTTGCAAATTGAGCATTGCATGTGGTTAATGATCATTTTAATATTATAAATGATGAATATTCCTTTTCTTTTCTGTTTTTTTTTTTTGTGGAAATAGATTGATGATAGATGAGTCTGGATCAAATCACCAGTTACGGATTTGTGAAAGCACGTCATTAATTTGATGACAGGCCCATAGTGAGTTTGTCTAAATTAGCGGAGTATTACAGTCTCTAAATTACTTATCTTGTCTTGTTCCTAATTAAATGAACTATTCTATACATTATAAATTATCCTCATAACTGGACCCTGAACTGCTGATGTTACAAAAACTGTGTGAGATATTTGGATTCAATTATTATCCACTCCTGATTACAAATCTTATCTTAGGGGCCATCCACACGGAAACGCTTTTTGTGTAAACGCACGTTTGGCATTGTTTTGGCCGATTGTCCGAATGGATCCTGTAAACGCACTGCCTGAAGACGCACTTTTTTGAAACCTGGTCCCAGGGTGAAAAACTTGGACTGCGTCTTCGTTTGGACGGCAAAGCTGCATACTTGCGTATCGATGATGTCATCGCCACACCCCTCGACCTCTAGCCTTTGACCTCTTATCTCGTGTTGACGTCTCATAACAACAACAACAATGGCGGACTACGTGCTTGTGTTCCTGCTGGAGAAGATATTGAGCCTATTAGGGTTACAGGGCTGTTTGGTTTCTTCTTCTACTGTCTGTTTGTATTCAGCGCGCAAGCCAGAGAATGTCTAATAAGGGGAGAACTTCCACTCTCGGGAAAATTACGGGTTGGTACAATGGGGCTTAATAGGGAGTGAGATAGGGAGTGAACAGGCTCTCCATAGACAGGCTCTGGCGCAAGCTTTATGCACATGCTCCGCATCTTCTTCTCCGTTCTTGGTGAATTTCTGTAGCAGAAACAGCGCCACCTATAGGCCTGGAATATGAAATAGCGTGTTGAGTCATTTACAAATGGATTTGTTTGGATGCAAATATTCTTGAAACGGTGCCAGGGAAGAAGGGGGGAGATTGTTTTGGTACGTGTGGACGTGGCCTAATTTCCCAACTAAGGATGCAAATTCCAATGAAATTCCATAATCAAGTTATTGGATGTTTTAAAAATCAGTAGTTGAAAAATGAGGCCAATAGCCAGACAACTTCAAAATATTAAATATAACAAATAATGCTGCACAACTTCCAGGCTTAATGGGAGGACAAAAATGTTATCTGACTAAGCATACTTATAGTTTTCATAAATAATCTAACCCCATCAATTTAAAGCGCTCTTAGCTTTAAATCGCTGTTACCAAGTAAACACATGTCACAACCAGGGCTTTAAATTGACACCCGCCAACTTTGTCAGGTAACATTGTAAAGTTACAAATATGGACGCCTCAAATCCGTCATTTAATGTAACTAAACCCACATCTAATGGACATGCTGTTATATTATCAATGCACAGTATTTTAATCTTCACTTGACCAAACTCTGTAATCATACAACCACCTTGGCGAAGTTCAATGCTCTGAAATCGTTGGGAATGTTTCATGGGATAGCTATTTAAACCAGACAGCTGTCAGACAACATCTTGCTGTATTTTTTTTAATGTTTAACGAGTCAGTGACCCATACCAACTGGTTACTCAGTCGGAGGGGTTAGCTAGCTTTCAGGACAGCCACAGTGAACACACCAGTGATTATTTGCACTTATTATGGAAGATGGGTACTCATTTAATCCCTACTGTGATGTCATCTCTTTGGACAGACGAGGACACAAACCACTATATATTTTCTGACAGTTTATACCACACTTTTCCCGTCTTCTGTCAGTGAATTATATTTGTACTTGAGTTACTAATGCCGATTAACCTTCTAATGATACATTATTCACATTCACATATGTAAGAAATGTCGATCATTTGTCTGTGGATCCTGGTGGGATGAAATCCGGAGAAGTGGTTTCAAATGAATGATCTGTGTGTTCTTGGGGCATGAAGCCATAAGCTATGAAAGTGATATGATGTAACTCAGTCATTAAGAAATGGCTGCTTCATGCAACCTATCTCCTTGGTCTGCCACCTCGCTGGTAATTTCCCCAGGCAAGGTCATGGCCATCAGCTATCAAGCAGCCATCAGTCATTTCCTGACAAAGTAATACATATAAGGGCTAATCATTAATTATCATCTCTTGACATGGCCTGCTTTTTATTATAATTTGTGACAAAGGAGAAATCAATAATGTTTTAATGAAATACATTGGGTGGTGTAGGTATAGCTGACAGTTGGTTTGCACAAAGTCACATCAAACTTTAAAGTGGCTCTATTTATCCACAGGCGGAGTGATTGAATATGATTTGCCCAATCTATCCCAGGGTTTTGCTGTTCTTTCACTTAATCCCTGGAGTGCAGATGTTGTCAACTCGATTACAACTCCTGGCATGAATGAATACACTTGGCACGGTGGCATTTTTTAGATAAATATCTGTGTACTTGAGAAGACACTTTTAAGCCTGGAGCTCCAACAAGATTAAATGGCTGTGCAATTGTTTGTGAATCTGCAAATGATTTGAAACACAAGCAGGAAAATTATAAAACATTTCCCTCCTTTTTTCGTCCTACCAAAAGAGAGAGGGAGATTTATTCACGGAAAGATTGGATCACGGAGCTGTTCTTTAATATCTCTCAAAACATACAGCATATTTCATATTTCTGACAACTTAACACATATGTATTCCCTTACAGTGATTTGATGACCAGTTATCTTTTCAGAGCTGCCCAAGGATTAAACACGTTGAAAATACAAGAATCTGTGGAATGACTGATGAGCTGACGTCAAACTCACTATCGCTCGCTGAGAAATCACAGAGAAAAAAGAACGTCCGGTGTCATCAGACTTCCATTATTATTTTTTTCCCCATCTAACGACAACCTGATAATGCTCTTGTATGGATGGCCATACTAATTATGCCCTGCTGCAATATGGAAATGCAATGAATGAGAAAGAGGTGCAACAGAGAGAAGGTCAAGCTACTTATGCCTTGTTGTTAATGTCTGTACATTTTATTTCATGAGGATGTGAAGGGAGAGGAGGGTTTAGTATCGATTAAAAATCCTGAACAAAAAGTGGCAGACAGACAACAGAAATGAGCATGAGGGACGGAGTGAAGTGAAAGAGGGAGTGAAGGAGGGAGAATGGTTGTCCACCAAAAGTGAAATTTTGGAGCGAGGAAGAGGAGGAGGAATTTGAGAGAGAGACAGAAGCCGTGATGAGAGAGCGCATTAGTACAAGAAAGAGAGCGAGGAAGAGTGAGGAGTGATAGAGTCACAGCACAAAAAGGGAGACAGAAAATGGGGAGAGAAAGCTCAGAAACAGCAGAGCTGGAGGGAAAAGAGCGACAGATGACGGGGAAAGTGCTGGAGTGCCCCCCACAGGCATGCTGACGTACCTCCATAGCAACACACACTGATCCATGTATCATTGTAATGCATTGCCTGTGTAAATTGAAACATAACACAATGATCACCTGAATGGTTGCAGTCATTTCCTAATAAGATAAGTGCAGTGAATTAAATGAATGCAATTTCATTTTCTGACAGGCTTTTTTTTTCTTCACATTAAATAAACTATTTAGACTTCTTTGAATATATGCACCGCCAGAGACAATGAGCTAAAGCAAGCGTTTGTCGGTTTGCTATCACAAACCGCAAAACCGTTGCCCTGCAGACACCCAAATACTTACCTTGCTGCTAAATGTACGTGTAAAAGAAAACTCCACACCCACAAGGTCAATCAACATCACATTCTTCTTGTGTTACCATGAGAACAAGAGGCCTCGGTCTCATTTATATTCACAGTCACACAGATGTACATTTGCAATCGCAATTAAATGCCATTTCGCCTTTGTAGACAGGAAACAAAAATAACGACAGGTTGATAACAAAACCATTGCGATTCATCTGCAGCAAACTGTAATTTCATTTTAAGAAACTTGGCTTTTCATAGATTTTTCATGCAACCCTCAAAAAACATTGGAGGTGTTGTGATAATATGCAAGTTTTATTATTCCCATTCATTTCCACCAGAAAGTGTAGTTCATTCAAATTGAAAGCGGGTGTTAAAATGCCAAGAGCACGTTTTAAATAATTTCATGAGTGAACACAATTTGAATCGAGCTAAAAGCAAAGGAGGCTCTCTTTTGAGTGTACGAGCAGTACATGTAAGTGCCCTCCATCTCTGTTTCTTGTCTGTGAAGTTTGCTCAGCACTGTGGGGGTCGTTGTAAAAACTGAATATGTGGATAGTTTGGTCTAAACCTGAGGGTTCAGTCGGTGGCAGAAACACAAACACACGCCTCTGTGTGTGTGCTGCAGTGCTTGCTTTTTAACTGTGAGCGAGCGGTGCCAGGAGCTGGGGGACCTTCGGAGAGAAAAAAAAAAGCATATTTGAAAAAGGGACATGCATGGAATGTGATGAAAGGCTGATGAGCGATAAAGGTGAAGGTTACAGGGGCCACATTCATTTTTTTTTCATTTTCTTCATACCTCATTTTAAAATATCACTTGCCATATGCTGCTGCTGCTGCTGCTGCTGCTATGGAGGTAGAAAAAAATATGATACAAGTGAGTTCCCAACGCTCAACTCAGTGCGCTCTGATTTGAAGGGTCAGGTGTTTCATGACTAAACATGCTGAGGCTCTCTATAAATAGTGCCGAGCAAATGTTCATAATGGCCTCGGAGAGCTGGGGAAGCATGACTGACATTTAGCATGTCCATATATAACAGAAAACTCCCAGACCTGCCCGTAAGTTGTCCTGTAGGTAGAGTACTTACTGATCTGCAATTGCCTCATACAGGCATTTCTCAATAAATAAGGAACAAGGCGTAAATGGTCATGCATTTATTCATTCTCCTCGTGACCCCACTCACGCAGAGAGGAAAGTAGGCGATCAGAAAGAAAGTAGAGAGAAATATGTATGTTTACTTAGTGCATCTTGAGTGTTGAACATTTTCCACAAAGTAGCAAATGTCATCTGCAAGTGACCCATGCTCTTACTCTTCAGAGATGAGAGAACTTCCAGAGAACAGCGAGCTTTGTTTTCATGTTTCCTGCCGGCTGACCACTATTGGCTGTGCGAGCTGTAATGTTATCTTACAGACCAGGCTTACTGGGTATGGTTTTTTTTAATTTGCAATGGACATATTTCAGAAGGCATTAATTATTGAAGATTGCTTTGATTTTTCCACATGATTACAATGGCATCGCAGTGCATGTGTCATTATCTAAATTATCTGCTGACATACAGCTGCTGGAAGCTGAAAATTCTGCGGTAATAAAACTGTAAGACATGAAGGGTTGCCTCAATGTGTTTTTCCAAATCTGATTAACTAGAAGATATGTTTGCATGATCATTCATAATGGATATAATGACATATTTTGGAGAGAGATTGGCTTTCCACAAGTCTGTTTCTCTCATAATGTTTGCATTGTTCAAGTCACAGTTAACATAATAGAGGTTGAAGGAAAAAAAAGTTGTTTCTATGGTTGCTGTAGAAAGTTGTATTCATTTTTCAAGGTCTGTTTTGTTATGAGCTTCTTCACCGTTTTCTTTTACACTTCAGGTAGACAAGTGAGCAAGGCCAGATCAGGTCGCAGCAGAGATGTTCTAGAGTTTCCGTAACTTTCATCATGAAGCCTGTTATTGAAGAGCTGGTGTAAGGTGCCAAATCAACAAGTTATTGTTTTTCTGACAATGCCTGTGAGTTTGGCAGCTGGACATGATTGATAAGTATGTGCAAGCATCATTTAACGCAAAGCATCAATGCATTAAAACGTCCAATCAATCCTCAGTAATAATGTGTCGAAAAATAAATCGAGTTTCAAACTAACTGCTCCTTCTCAACCCAATGATTGACTCTGTAAAAATGACACATCCATACCTGCGCATCCGTTGACCCCGGCAAAGAATTGACAACAATAGCCCACCTGGACTCTGCCGTTCCAGCTCAATGTAATCAAACGCCGTGTGCTCAGAAAATGCAGACATGTTAAAATCTGAAAGGATGACATTAAGGATGAGAGATGAACAGGATGACAGAGGGCTGTGTGAGACAATAAAATCAAGGCCATCCAAGAACCACGATGAATTGATGAGTCCATTGAGTGGAGATGGCAGGCAGCCAGCTAGCACAGAGGTCAGTGCAGAAGGATATCTCTTGGAAGAAATTATGCATTTAAGAGGGCCAAGGCTGCCAGGGTGGGCTCACTGGCAGGGGGAGAAAGAGGGCAATATGAAGTGAACGATGGATGAGGAGGCTGGGAGAGGAGGCTGCTATGTAGATGAAGTGGAGACGTGAGAAATATTTCAAATGAGGAAGAGACATGATGGCAAGCGAAAGAAAGATCTATTAAGCAGGATACAGGTAAGTGGACAATGGGAAGGGAAATATGGAAGCAGGAGTGAAAAAGAGTAATGAGGGGTTAGAAGTGAAAGATAAAAGACATCAGGTGGAGAAATCATGATGTGATGAGTTAAGTTAATTTAGATCAAAGCTTGGACCATTAATGATAAATCTGTCACATTATCCGTAACTATGTTAGAGGATAAAAAAAAACAACAACAATAGGAATCCACCCAACACATGAACCCATAGTGTACCACAGAGGCTGTCCTCTTTCTACAGAGAGAGAGAGAGAGACACAAGGTTCCATGCCACAGCATGAGCCAAACACATTCTGCCCAGGGAGACTGGTTTTATTAATCAAACTGATTATTCAATGAGTCAGGCACTCACACAAACAAGGAAAAATAATGGGTTTGAGCCTTAGCCACCAAAAATGAAAAATATCCCCCATCTGCCTATTGTGATTTGCTGCGATGGATCCAGCAAACTGTCTGCTAACACCCTGGCTGGCTAATTGACTAAGGGTTTATAACGGTGAGCTCCACAATGAAATTTATGCAACCCATCTGCCACATAAATAAACAATGTCAATGGAGATGAAGTGAATCAGTCAGAAGTTAACTGACTTTTCAAATGGTCTCAGCTCTACTCACTGTTCGGCATGCCGTTTCAAGACCCTGCCTTTATTCCCTCCACTCTCCACTCCTTTCAAATTCCCCTCTTGACATCCCCCCTAGCCTGAGGGCTGCGGAAATCCAAGCTGTAATGTGAACAGCAGTCGAGGCTCTCTCCCTTCATCATTTGACTCTCCTCACTTTTCTGACGAGATAAATGCTGCACTAGTTGTTAGTCGACTGTGTCAGATTGATATCCTCTATGGAGGCCCTAAAATGCAACTCTTTGCTTTCTGTTGCAATTCAAGGTTAATAGACTGATAAATAGAGGTATTTTCAGGGGGAAGTATAGTAAAAAACGTTCGTAGATGAGTGATAATGGTGATTTAATATAAGTTTTTAAGCGAATTGTGGGATCTAGAGAAGCAAGAAAGACAATGCTCATTTGATGGATAGAACAGTCACATCAAAATGTAACGTGACTGAGTTCACAGGAAGGGTTTCTTCAAATAAGAGATGTAGACATGAAGCGCTTAACTCCACTTTCAACTTGCCATGATAATGTTTGAAGTGTCAGCCCATTGCATTTTTCTCTATTTAGAAATGCAGTCAAAGAATGAAACGAATCCCCTTAAGATGTCCCTAAGGAAAAATCTTCAGATTTTTTTTTTTCCCCTCCATCTGTCAAAATCATACTCTCACTCCAATACACAGCCTGCGGAGTATATAAAACGAGAAGGTTGTCGTAAATGTATATTAAACTTTTTAGAAGCACAGTTGACAACTACCAAGGGCTAAATCGCTCAGTTGAAGCAGAACCTGTTCTAAGGCAAGACGTAACATCCTCATAATCCAGGTCATATATAGAGAGCTTTCTAACCCAAAGGAGCATCATACATGCATGCATGTGTACACCGCGTGCACATATTCGGGAAAGATAAAAAAAATTTCCTCTCAGGCAAACAACTGGGTCGGCTAAACTGCAATGATACTTTAAGAGATACAAATATAGTTTTTTACATTGAGGGAATTGTTTTCCCTTACCAAGAAAATATGCACTGTAGTAGATGAAAAAGAATATGGTCTAGTTTAAATGCAAAATCCCGTGGCGCCATGACGGATTTACAGTAGAGTGGCAATAGTTAGTCAATTAATCGCTTAGTCGATTGACAGAAAATCAATCTGCAACTATTTTGATTTAAATGTATTAACTGTTTGAGCAAAAATGCCAAACATGATGTGGTTCCAGCCTAGTATTAGAGTTTTACTAAGAGTGAGTTTGGTTTCTGTGGCTGACCTTTTGCTGCTGCAGGTGCTCTGCTGTTCTTAGATGTTTGCTCCACGCCAGCAATGCCATTTCGTATGACTTGCGCCAGGCAGGCAGCACTAGTAAGTTTAGGCAGCTTGTGCTCTTCAACCTCTCCTCATTGGGCACACTCTCCATCTGCCAGGTCTGTGTCAACTTGGCAAATGTCCAACAAGCTGTGGGTAACCCCTCCTTTCACTGCCACTGCTTCCACACAGGAAAAGAAATACCTACAGCAATGCTTTGATAGTTTTTCTAGAGCGCTGATCACCGCAGCTGGCTTACTGTGGATGAGAGGTATGAGTGTGGTGATGCACAAAGAGCTAGCTCCCCTTGTAGTGAAATGTTGAACAAGTTAGAATCACCTCTTTTGACCACCGTAGCCTCTGTGCAGTCCTCAGCCTGCTTTTACTGTGACAGCTAAGTCCCATCCCAATTCAGCTGACAGGCCTGCTTGCATCAGGTTGTGATCCCTTTGACGAGAGTTTTAACCTGCCTCGCTCAAAGAAATGTCAGACTCCAGATAAGGTGCAGATGGCAGCTCAGCCCCATCTTTCTCATTGTGCTGCAGAGGTGTGAATTCCCTCAAGGTAGCATGTCCTGCTGCCCCGTCCAGTGCAGCAGCAAACATAGATTGTGCTTACCTCTACCCCTCGTAGCTCCACTCTTTGTTGAAGTCTGCAAAATTTCAACTTTTACTGATAAGCTAAAGCTGTTGTTACTCTAAAAGTCCTGCTATATTTCTTGCCCTAGTTCATAGAGTGTGTAGCCATTTTACAAAGCTGTCAACTCTTACATCACCTGAACACCTGTCAGCGTCACAGCCAAAGACCTACCATAAAACCTACCATGCTCATGCAGTCATTCCCTCAGTCCGGCATCCGCAGAACCATCTTTATTTAATAGTGGGAGAGATTTCTGCTTTGCACACCATGTGGAAGATGTACATTATCTGCAGATTTCACTTTAATAATTTCAAAACTGGGAGAGGAATTGAGTAGGAGCCTTTTATATGAATTTTAAGTCCCAGATAAGTTAGAATTGATCTCATTTGTTATGATCCATTATTACAATCTTTAATTTTCTTCAGCTTATCTGTACGTTTTAATTACTGGACCCTATGAGGCTATGCCTAACTACTAGCATTACCCTTTTGCCTATTAAATTCCAAATAAAAGGGCTATAATTTCCCCACATATTTACATACTATTAGCAACTTCAGATTAGGAAATAATTCATCTAAAATTACAGTTCACCAGCCTTTTTTCTTTCTACCATCACAGTATATCCGGCAGCTATCTGGGTTAACTTTGTTGGTATTGATGGATTGTCACCCAGGGTACACTCCGGATGTAAAGCACACATTGGTTGGCACCAGTTCAGTGTTCTCTTACTCTCCTTGGATCTGTCCTTATTGGTAGATGCACAATATGAGCCCCCTTTTGAACTATTGGATTCAGCAGGTCTGCTCATGGTATCTTGAACTGTCCTGTTCTTGGCTCTCTGTTTGCCAAGATAATATTTGACTTTCATGCGCTGTCGGCTCACACCTTCTGTCTGACTTTACGGCCGGGGTAAATGTAATCTCATATCCTAAATTAGTATGCACTCGTAAGGCTCTTAAACTGTCTTAAAAAGCTGTGCATTTGACCTTGATGTATTTTTTTCCTCTTGTGTTTTTTAAGAGCAAAGGGGACCGACTGCCTTGTGGATACATGACATATATTTACGCCACACCCATCTTTTGAGTCATACAATCAGCTGTTTGCTTGTTTTATTAATCCAGCTCAGGGCAAGCACTGTCGAAGCAGCATTTATCTCTTTGGATCGTGCAGACTATTACCACAGCCTTCTCTGCTACGGGGGCTGATAGCCTGGCAACACTCATTCGCTCTCACAGTTAAACAGTTGAATCTTGGAATTATTTAAATGACTTTCATTGAGAGATGCCATTGATGATAATTGCATTTCACCCTAACACAGTCATTAGATAATAGCATGTGAATGTGAAGTGCTCCCATTAACCTCCTTCCTTCTCTTAGCTGCACTGCCAGGGTTTGTCAGGGTATTACTTTGTATCCTGCTCTACACCGGATGAACCGACCAAAGTGGAACGCAAGCTTATCTACATAGCCCCACTTTCCAGAGAGGAAGAAGTGAGATGCAACAACAGTTGGCCTTCCACCATCCCTTGAGGACTTGGTAAAGTGCAGATTTAAACTCTGAGAGTAAGCATGTTGCATGAAATAATTATGCATTGCAAAAAGACAGGACCTTCCCCTGACACGCACTTACTTATCAGTGCTCAGGATGCGCCCTCACTCCAACTGAACTAAAATCACCTGCGGCACACAAATCCCAACTGATTTAACTTACACCTTGGACCTGTCTTTCAGCGAGCTGGTACTTTATACTGTAAAATAACCTCATTGCATTTATGCAGTTACAGTAAAAGGAAAAATATCTTGTACAAACAATAATGTAAAAAGATAAATGCATTGTGTTAAAGTAAGCCTGTAGATCAAAAGAGATAAAACCATGAGGTAGTTTCTGGCCCATTCCAAAGCATTTATTTGGCATTGAAGCGCAGTAGTCAGGTTGTCCCAGGTTTCAAGGATTATTAGGTGAGTTTGTGCTGTCAGGGACATGCTGTACTCAGGCTGTTATAAATGGTCTGTTTCACTCAGGGACTAAGTATCCTATCAATCTAACACTTTAGAGTATCATCACTACTTCAGACCTTGGTGTGTCTGAAAAGAATGGACTGACTTTTCCACGAGCTAAATCATAATAAGGCCTCTTGTTTTCTATTAGTTCACCTGCAGTTAATTATTATTCTTAACATGTAATGTACCTCTATTGTCATATGTCTTCCCATCCCAGTATAGCCATTGTTGAACAAGTCATGTCATTTCACTCTAATGCAATGCATTGTTGATGACTTCATTCATGACAAGCGCACTATGGCGCTGTTCAGAGAAGCTTAAACACTGGCCTTTACTGCTGTAGAATCTGTTTACTGTTGGATCTCAAAATTAATATTTCCTTCGAAATGCAAATCATGGCATGCAGAAAAAAGTTTCAAAAAGGTGTATAGTTTTCCTGCTAGTGTCCTCTTGCTGAGGACCTCCTGAGCTTAAACATGGGTTTGTGAAGACGCTTTAATTTATGATGTCAGGCTGTTTGCTCCTGGGAAATGCTATCTGAAAGAATATTTCATGATTGTTTTTTCTTTTCTCTAGCATTTCTCTGACCACTACCTCAAAAAACAGCATTTGCATCATTATTGCAAGTCTAAATAATGAATAAACTATTCTCAGTGGCACAGTAAACAAATGCAAAAGTATGTTTGTAGTTGTGTCAAATGGGTCCAAAGTAAAGGATCCCTGCCTACTTATATCAGATTATTGAGGCTTTTGATCTTCCAGTTGAGCTTTGAGCTGGTATCTCTTTGTACAATGACACTTGAGAACCTATTCATCTTCTCTGCCAGCAGATTCAGATGCCTTTTTGAGTATTAAAAAAGATGTCCTCCAAATGTTAATAGGAAGAGCTCTTGATCAATTGTGGGAGAAAAGTAAACATGTATAAATGTGGTATGGGGAGTCCTCACATTGGCTGCTGCACCTTGTTTCTCCCTGCAGATTGATTTCTGTGCTGTGCAGTGACGGAGTCAACTAAATATGTAATAGGCTCACTATCTGTAAAGCTCAGGAAATTACGAATGGATAATTAATGAACTGGTTGGACTTCGATATATCACTTCAACATGTGCACATATGTGGGAGGAAGAAATAGATGTAGAAGGCAAATCCTGTTGGTCAAGAAATGAATGTGCTTTATCTCCTCATCAGTCTTAAATTAGACCATCGAGTATCTGATGTCAACACCTACAAGGGAATTTTATGCCTCTTATGTATTATCACGCTTTACAATGAAGGGTGAAATTAGTGTGATAGCACTGTATGTATACAGACTCTGTATCTTTGTCTCTCTGTTTTACAGAGAGACAAAGATATGATTTGTTGAGGAGTACTAGAGTCGTGCATATGCCTTAAATGGTATTAGCCTAAAGCCCTATTCGCACGGGAATAGTATTACCAGGGGTGCATCGAATTTAGAAATTCGATGCACAGGATAAGCAAAGTCTGTATTTTACTCGAATTTACTGACATTATCCCCCACATACGATGTCAACGCTCTGTCAACACTTTCATTTATAATTTCCAATACAACCCGCAATCACAGAGATGCAGATTTGCACGGGACTAATATTATTACCCCACCTCTGTGTTCGGCAAAATTTGGTGGTTAATTTGCGGTGGAATTATTGACTTGACAAATTGCAGACATGGCAGATTCACACGGGATTAAGATCACAGGCAACCTTGGCAATTATTACAAATTACTAGAGGTCCCCAGGTAATACTAGTCCCGTGTGAATAGGGCTTAAAGGTATTAAAGAAACTAACTATGTAATCCCACAGTTCACATGGTTTTCACATACTGTAGCCTCCTCTCTAGTCCTGAGGCAAAACAGCGGAGACTTTTTTGAAAAATGTCAGCGAAACTGAGGACTGGTAGCTACAGTGACAGCTGACAGTGAATGGTGGCAGACAATGTGCACCAAATACCCCTATCACATATTGTGATGATTCAAAATGAAATTAAGAACATGAATCATTACAGTAAATCTATATTTCACTTGTTGGTTCTCCAGTTGTATCTCACTGTATCTGTTGGGTGGCAGATTAGTGCATTGAGGTTTTGTATCATGTTCGTAAACATTGATTACTTGTCCAAGATTACAATTAGTATAACACATTTTTGCTTCAGCACAGCTATATGTGGAGCTGCATTACTGTAGTGGAATGGATGACAGCATGAGGAATGTTGAAAGCAAGTCTGTGTCAAGGAATGGCATCAAACAAGCATCACTGTGCCAGGAAAGAAGATTAATGCTGAACATGAACAAAATATTCCTGCTTTAAGTAACAGTAAACCTGATAGATGATTCCTACAGTGTCATGCAGCCAGATGCTGTAACTCCCCAAAGATTCATTTCTTTGTTAGAAGCATGACCGTCCATGGACTGAGCTCATTCACTGCCAAAGGTCCGATAGAAAACAAAAATATCAAAGGCAGACCAAGGCGTTTTGTGAATTCCTCCTCCACACTCAAGTGCTTTCCCTTGTTGCTGAATAGAAATGCTTTTGATCTAAAACTTGAGGCCGCTGTGTTCTCAGATGACAATGAATATTACATGGAAACAGCCTTGAGATGCAATTTCGGCTTCATGTCCTCTACAATGATGTAGCGTTTGTCAACAGGAGCCTAGAACACAAGCAGGACTGAGAAAAGAAAAAGGAAAAAAAAAAAAGCCAGAGACTCTCCGCAGACTTTTTACAGGATTAGTACCGCAAATAGTTTAACTAGCCTCTGTGACAGTTGCTGTCACCTAATTGAACTCTGTTATTCATCATTCATTCTTGTTTACCGCCAGCATGACAGGTGACAGGCTGATGAGACATCTCCGAAGAATTAAATTATAAATGAAACCTATGCTACTATCAGCATGTGTCGTGGGATCCCTACCGGCCAAATGACAGGTTGCCTGTGTATTCGCTTACATCAAAGTCAAAATGCTAGTTTCAGGAAAAAAATTGCACAAATCTTTTGAACCTGGTAAACACCTTATCATTCCCTTTCTACGCAGCGCCCCATTATCACCCATATTGCAAGAGAAAAGGGTAAGGAGGAAGAAATAACCATTATAAAACGCAATTACAAGTTGCTCGGGGGTCCGAACACCCACGCTGTGCATTACATTAGGCCAAATTTTCTTTTGCCACGGTGAGTGGTTGCTCATACATATTGCACTACAGAAAGATTATGTCAATTCATTTCCACCAGGCTTTGACATCGTTTCGCAGTAAGTGTAACACTCAAAAATTGATGCACCTGGATTTCAGCCAAATCTAACCCCGCCCGGAACAAAGAAAAAAATAATTTCATTATGGCTCTGTAGTTTAGGATTTGAGTTCAAGTTAACAATTAAGCAATATTACACAAGAGGGAGTGCCATGCATAATGTTTTCACACAGAAGTACAAAGCAGTGGGGCTGGTTAGTGTGTTGCCTAGCTGCCAGCTGTTGATTGGTTGCTAGGTTACAGATATTAATAGCCAAATACGGTGGAGTGACACTTGTGTGTTGCTGTGTTGACGTACAGTATATTGGCATTTATTCGTACGGCTGTGACTCATGAGCTCATTGCCGTGCTTAGTCTTAGGGAAGATTTCATTCTGGATCCCACCTTAAAGTCAGTGTCATTATTAACATCCTCCCTGTTTATTTTTTCTGTAAAGCTATGAGGATAGAGTTCCCGCATCTTGAAAGCATCTGCAGATGCAGTGGCACCTGATTACTTTCATCAGCTCTTCATTAGTTATGCCTTAATCACAGATCATAGCAGCCGATGCACCTGGGAGTGAAATGGTCTTAATATGGCTGCTGGCAGAGATGAGCTCTCCAGCTGTTTGCTGCCCTCCAACGCTGTCAGCCCTCATTTGAGCCAATTGCCCTGTGGAACTCAATAATCAAACCTATAATAACCTCACCCAACCTCGAATGCACCAGTGTGCATGGCCAGCCGCTGCACACCCCCATTCCTCTCTCTCTCTCTCTCTCTCTCTCTGTCTATTCCTTTGGCCCAAAGTGTTGTGCAGGTCTGTGTGCAAATAGCAAACGGAGTATGATTTATTTCAGATTATTTTATTTCAAAATATGAAACTACATTTTTAAAGTTAGCTCACATGACTAGGTGAAAGGAGCAAAAGTTTCAACTTATAGATATCACCATGAAACTTCCCCAGTTGACAGTTTTTGTATTACAAGTTTTCTGGAATTTTGTTTAAATGTGCAAATTAGGCAATCTCTAATGCTAACCTGTGGTGAATTAAGGATAAAGAAACACATACATGTGTATTTGTAGGTGTTTTTGTGTGTGTAATAGGCTAAAGGAAGAAATGTTATGGAAGCAAAATAGCCCAAAATCTCAAAATTGACTAGTCCATTTAAAAAAAATGTTTTTGCCTGTAGTGTCTAAACCTAAGCAAACACATTAAAGGTGAGATCCAACTTAGTGATTCAAATGTTTTTTCGTCATTTCTACGCTTTCTTTTTTTTATGACCAATTTTTTTTATTATTTTTATATTTTTGAACATAAAACATACAGAAATAACAAATACAATCAAACAAGAACCAAAGCCGGCATTGAGCTATCATTTTCTTGGTTGCGGTTGAGCCGGCGAGCCAAATTTTCTTCTGTCTCCCAAGCAGATGTAATTCAGAGTCGTCATTAAGTAACAAAACAATCGGGTCAGTAGGACTTTGACATCCTATCACATCTACGCTTTCTATTATCTTGAATTTTTGTTTCGTCACAGACTGCAAGTTACCCTTTAGGTAATTCGCTTTGGTGGGCAATAAATAAATGATTTTGCATAAATTGTAAAATGAACTTGGATCTTCAAGACCGGCCTTATTTACAGCAGCAGTAAGAGAGGGGGACTGTTTTATATGCAGATTTGTATGCCGGTACTGAAAAAAATGTTGATAAATCATGCATTAAAAACATTTGATTATCTTCTGAATGGGTTTTCCAGTAACACTTTACCCATCAGCTTCAAAACAGATGCTATAACGTGTGCTTTTTCAAGCAATAAATTTGACTGTTTTCAACCGTCAGTGAAGTGAGTTATAAAAGGATAGGTTTTTTTCCCTAACAAAGCATTTTCCTGTGCCTGCATGAGAATGAGAGTTTAGTACGTTGAAAAAATAAAATGTCACTGTGTAGAAGTAAAATGTCACGCCGGGAGTGTTTTAGAAAGTGTTTAATTACTGTACGTGCAACAGAGGAAAGTCTCACTTTGAAGATCCCACATCTCATTAGATTGAAAGGATCCTGACCTTTGTATCACTTCAATGCAACCGACTGCAGTTTCCTTTAGATGTTTCTTATAATAAACAGCGTCTTTTGCCTTCTTGATGATGAGTGCATAACATAATGCAATCTGTTGCTTTCAGAGAACCGCGGTCTCCTTTGTCGCGCAAATGCCTGCCTTATCCTGTAGCTTCCTTAATGAAAAGAGTTTTAAGCTTAAACTTTTCTGGACAGCTTCCCTTTTCTACTTTGCCTAACAAGGTAGGTATTCCATTTCACTTGGGAGCTTTCAGATACATTTTAGTCTCCTTGGGTGTGATGAGGTGCCAAAACTACCAGGGGAAGGCAACTCTGTAGAGAGTCTGTCAGTGTGCTAAGGATCAAAGCAGTTTGCAAAGAGCACACACACATCAAGCCCTGCCGTGCAACGTGTTACCTAGCAACCCCAGACCAGGTGTTGCAGAGAGTAGGAAATATTAAAGCCCACATTCTTCCTGTTTTCTGCAAATATAATTTTAAAGGAAATCGATAAAGCACTGAATGTGTACTGCATGCGAGAGGAGTGGAGGAGCTTTTTTTCTCCTCTGCACTACGGCAGACAACAGGAGCGCGAAGAAGATAAGAGTGTAATATCAAAACCTGAGGCAGGAGGAAAAAGAAAATATGAAGGAGTGACGCATATCCTCCGATGGATCAGACTAATAATGCCCATATCCTGTCATATAAGGAAATGCACACAGAAGTGAGCATCAAAAAAATTGTGACAGACGCACACACCTCACAAACGAGAGGAGTGTGATATGTGGAGCTAGAAAGGCCCAATTCCACTGAGTGGCCATGTTAGAATAGAGTTAGGCAATTATGTATGATGCAGCAGAGTAGTGAAAGGGAGCGATGCTTTGAGCACTAAGGTGAGGCCACTGGGTCCTCATGCATCGCAGTCAGCCCTTTATCAGAATTAGAACACGGCTGTCATATTAGTCGGAAATTATGCAGTGCTATAGTCCTACAGTTTAACAGTGCTGAGTCCATGCCTACTGGTATTGGCAACAACTGTATCAAAGCGCTGGCAGACCTCACGGGTCACATCCCCCCCCGGTTAAGTCAAGCATAAGTCAACCGTAAGGGATGACGACACCGTATGTTGTTTGAAATGCACCGCCGAGATGCAGGTTTGTGTTTGTGATTTAGGGACGTTAACAACAACTGCTTCCTCGTTCGCTCGCTCTGTGTCACGCCAGCGCAGGTTAGCTTTATTTACCTATAAATGGTGATGGTCATTGCGGGGAGCTAATGCGAAAAGCATCAGGAACAATATGTGCTTGTAGCCCCCTCAGGAACACTTGAGAGAGCGTGGAGAGTGATGTGGCACCGCAGCCGCCCCAGCTTGTCTGTCTTAGCAAGCAGAAACAGGTGTAAGCTGTGAAAGTGCTTGATGAATGTTCTCTTTAGTGCCGGTGACTGACTGCCCTTATTCAAACAGTAGACAGCTCCTCTGGCTAAGTACTCTGGGAGCAGATACTGTACATGGCTCATGCATGCATACAGTGCAACCAGGCAGCTAGATGAACACGTGTGCAAATATAGACAGGACATTTTTAGCATGCTTGACATGAATCACACAATGCCCATTTTTGCCCCACTTTGATAAGAGGACGCGCCCTGAGAACGTGATCACTGATTGATTTGGTTTCTTGATCATAAGAGACATGAGCTCCCCACCTGTAGCCTCCCCTAGGGTGGTGTGTGTGTGTGTGTGTGTGTGTGTGTGTGTGTGTTTGTGTGTGTGTGTGTGCGTGTGCGCTTGTGTGAGATGCATCCATTCTGATAATTATTACACTGCAAGGATGAATAGGCTGCAAGAGGATACAGCCTCACACATGACAACTTAATCAAGTCGCGCAAGGACAAAAATAGGATTAAAAGAGAGAGAGAAAAGACGTCTCTCTTTTCATGATCTATGAATAGAGTCTGAAACAAAAAGACAGCAGTGGATGGAAGGCCTGCGTGATAAAGACAGGCTGTTCCCCTCGGGGTTGAAGGGATGACTGACAGAAGCACAGGGTCGCGATCTGACTTCCCCCTGACAAAGGAAATAAAGAGTCACATTTAAACAAATAGCTCGCCATCCAAACATAGACTTCATCTCATTCAGTCTGACTGTGAGATGCATGAGAGGACACTATGCACATAAGCCCCAAAAGCACAAACAAATCAGCAAACACCCACTTTCAGAGCAGTGCATCCTTTATTACTTTGGGTTATTGTTTTTTCTTTCTTCTGACCCCACTGTGCATTAACTTTTATTCTCTTTCCTTTTGATCTTTCTTTTATGCTAAATTATATTTAAATGTTAAAGCCAAACAGAAATTAAAAGCATCATACAAGCATTCATTTCTGCCAAGCTACCTGCACGTGTATTATAACACATCCTCATACCTAAACGATAGAGAGGTTGATTGTCAAGACTCCCAAAACGACATATACGACCGTTATGCAAGCGGCTCATGATTACATTTCTTGCTAGGCCACGACCTCTCCTGACTGTAGTATTTATCTCGAGAGCAAACGAGGCGGCACAATGGTCGTTACATGTGATGATAACTCGTAGCTGCGGTAAAAATGTTATTATTTTTTCATGTGACCACTCTATTTATAGATCTATATGGTCGTTTTCTGGGTGAGGACGGTCCGTGTATTGATATAATGATAAACGTGATGATTGGGAAATGATGAGGGCTTCTTAAAAATGGTCATTAGGGTGAGAAGCTGCACATCTGATGGCCTGTTGTAACCTTTCAGTTGATACCCTGCCACGTGTCCCTAAGAAACCAATTACTCCCTTGTCTGACTCTTTTCCACAGCTCGATATGCCAACTTTTATCCAAGCACGCTTTGGTCTAGAGCAGTAGTTATTCCCTCTTTAACAATTTTTTTTCAGTTTAGATTTTTCTTTCATCTTAAATCTCATACATAACAAAAAACAAGTTTTGTTGCTGACAAATATACCGTCCTTTCAAGCACAATTGGATTTATGGAAATAATAGGCATTTAGAAAACACTGAGAGAGTTTGTTCGAGTGCAGTAATGTGAACGTAATGTGAATTTGTGTTTGGGGCAGTGAAGCAAATAACAAACAACTAACTTAACTGGTTCACTTGGTCCAGCAGGACAGCAGTCAGGCACTACAAACAGGAGACTACCTACAGTATCATCCTAAATACAGTAAATACATTATGCATTCTCACGCTATGTGTATTCATGCCGCATGTTACATAAATGCAGTGCAACTGCGCTTCATTAATCACAGTTAAACCTGATTCAGTCTTGATACAGAGAAAGAGAGTTTGTCATGTAGGTTGGAATCGAAAAATACAGTGATAGTGGTACAGTGGTGTTCTACACCAAATAAAAAGCTGCATATCGCAAAAGGAATACTTTACATGCACTTACTTCTGTTGCTTTCAACAGCCTCTTGTGGTTTTGCAGCATGAATCCCTTTGAGAGAAAGAGCCTTCTTGTTCTGCCTTGATGCAACTGAGCTTTTCACTGGAAAGAAACCTGCACGCATATTTAGCTTGGGTTGTCACAAATTCCCAATTTTGAACCACCTAGCAGCGTGGTGTCTGACAGGACAGTCTCAGCGGGTGTGTAGATGATTATGATACTTAGTAATACTCTATCCGTATAGCTTACATATTTGTATTCTTTTAAACAGGTGTTTGAAAGATTTTAAATATATGTTGTTATGGCCCCTTTTTAAGGCAGCTTGACAGGATTACATTTCTTCAAGACAATGACTATATCCCTGCCAGAAATAGGGGTGGAATGAAATCCTTCATCACAGTATATAATTTCATGTCACGATATAGATTGTGTTATAATACATTTTCTGGAAAATCAATTGAGAAAACGTACTTCATAAAAATCCAATGAACTCATAAAAATCCAAGGTTGCCATTAAACAGCATTGCACACTGTGACCCAATGGAGGACACCCAGAGATGTTAAAGGGATGGGCACTACAGTATTTGGCAACGCTTTGGCAAAATCTCTCACGGTAGACAAATATATTATATTGTCCCATCGCTCAACGCTAGCCTTCAATATAATATAGAAGAAACTATTTGCTTCACCTTACACAGAGCATTCTTATGAACGGATGTACTCTTAATAATGATAACAGAGGGAAACTGGGTTATTATGGTAATATGATTCAACTAGTTGAATTCTCTCATTTCTCTTTCATTCGCCCCTGTCATACCTCTTTTCTAAAGCATTCTTCAGAGATCTTCACATAAAGTGAACATGATTGAAAGCAGTTAAGATAATACTCATATTTAATAAAAATGAACCTGCTTCTTATTCAAGTATCTGCTGCTTCTTTTCACCGAAGGTCACTGTCTGAATAAATGAAAAAATGTATACAGGGATAAACTGAATATACAGTATGCTACATTACATAAAGTATGTATAATACAACATACGTGTTATTATATTCAAAACACAAAAAATACTTTTGTGTCACTTTGGCAGAGTAACCAGTGCAACGACCCCAAAACAACATTTCTATCTTTGGGCAGACGCATGCTTCATCAAACTTTAATCACTCCCAAGGGGTGTCCTCCTCTAATCGAACTCACTGAGGCCTCTGCCCAGTTTGTAACTGAGGAGATGGGTAAAGTAGAAATGTGATGGTTTTACTGTTTTAAAATGAAATATTACTATATGTTGCAAACCGTTTAAATGGTATTACATCATTGGTCCAGTCCGAGTGATGATTCATGGTACAAGAACCAGCTGGAAAAAGGACAACCAGGAACAATAATGCTAATTTAATATATGAGGTATTTTGTTGTTTATTTTCATACATTAAAGCCTTACGTTAATATTAATTAATGTCCGTTACATTCAAGTTATTGCCAAATGAGTTGATACAAAGCTAATTAAGACTATCAGCTCCACAAAACTCTCTCTGTATTTCTCAGTATGGCTATGTTCAGAAATGGTGTTAAGGTAATAATAAGATAATTACTTCTTCTGAAGAGTCCATCTACTATCTACTAGCAACTGCGTGGAGGAGGGGTGGGGGTGGTGCGCAATCACGGAAGGCTTGTATCAGGTGGATGCGCCAACAGTTTAGTTGTCAATACTTCGAATTCATCATGGGGGGGGGGGGCGACAGAAACTACGCACTATAGCTTTAAGCATTCCGTAGCATGTAGTTTTGTGCATTTCTGACATAATAAAGTCCATTTAACATTTCTCCCCCAACTAAGTCTGAAACTTTGCATAAAGAAGAAATATAGTGAACAACTTATTTTGCTGGTTGCGAGAGGATTGCTCAGAGGTTTGTTCTGACCCGACCAGCTGGGGCCCCTCTGTGTGGGGTTTGCATGTTCTGCTCGTATTTGCGTGGGTTTTCCTCCTGTTGCTCCCTTCTTCCTCTTACATTCCAACACAACATGCGGGTCTTGTGAATTGGACACTCTTAATTTCCTGTTGTGAGTGTGAACGTGACTGTGAATGTGTTTGTCTACATGTGTTAGCCCTGTGATAGACTGGTGACCTGCGCAGAGTCTACAACACCTACAGGCTGCAGCTCAGAACAGTATTAGCAGATATACAAGATGGATTGATGGCTGTTCCATGTCAATGTGCATTGATCTGATTCATATTAATGAGAGGCTGGAGACGCAGGAGCTTAAGGGTCACATCACTCAAACATGTCAAGTAAAAGCATTGTGTCATTTGTGAAAGAAACATACAACTTTGGCATTTCAAGTAAAGAATGAAAGTCTGTACAAATATTTTGTTACCAACATCTACATCTTACCGTAAATGCTACTTAAATTATCAGGTGTGAATGAGCCATTGTAAATCTGAGAAACATACAGTACAGTAAGTGCATAAAACATACTGAATAATCCTCTTAGGTTATTACTACCAGCTTTAAAAACTACTTGTAATTTGTTAAACCTAAAACGTCAAGCAAATGTTTATTCCTTCCAACTCTTATTGACTGCATTTTAGCAATGTTTATAAAATTTAATCCAGAGGCTTTGGCACACACACAGACACAGAGTAAGTTTACTGTACGCAAACAGTACAGAAGATGGAGGATGTATTACAGTGTTTACTCAGTTTAAAGTAGCAATATCACCATGGAAAAATTATCTTTTGGTACATGCTGTAAATTTAAATGTTACTTTATTAAAAGTAAAAAATAATATTAGCTCAAAAATAAGTATCAACTCATTAGGCAGACTGGCCCCTTTTAGAGTGATATATTGATGCACTGGCCTGTAAGCAGCACTTACATGATGTAATTGGTACTAATTCTAATGACTTTGTATAATTTGAAGTATTTGAACTATTGTGGTTTTATCATAATTTTTCATATGTTTTCGTTTCAAACCTTTATTTAAGACTTGGGGAATCAATTGAGGGAGACCCTCATTTTCAATGATGCCGAGCATGAACAAACAATAACATCATAATTGATAATACTTATCAATTAAAATAGGAATACAATCCTACAAAATATCAATTCAAACAGTTACAGGTTGATAGTGGAAGGTTATTCAGTAAAGTCCTAAAGCATCCAAGCGATATAGAAGTGAAGCTGCTGCGCTAATACTAAAATAAGTCTTTCCAAGTTCAGTCCTGGAAGGCACCTCAAGAACCGGCCGTTCATTGGAGCGAGTTAAAACGAAACAGGGTTCCAATACAACATAGATATAATATATGATGGTTATATTCCCACCAGGGCTTTAAAGATACTGTATCCAGATACCAGTGATTATAAGATCTCCAAGTCAAACAGAGAAGACCAACTGGCCTTATTACAAAGGATACTGTGGTGAGTATTGTAGCTATCACCCGTTATGCACCTCAGGGCTAAGTTTAAAACAGAATCCAAGGGCCTTTAGTGTGGAGGCAGCAGTGTGTCTGCAAACTACATCTCCATAATCCAAAATTGTCAGGATAGTTGATTCAACAACCCGAATGAACGATCCTCTTACGATAGATCAGAGGAAAGCTGGTTTTATTTATGAATATCAAGCCAATCTAAATCAATCATAATTTACAAACAAGGTTTCTGATGTGGTATTTAATTGAATGCTAATTTGTTGTTGAGCTAGATGCCATGATACTTGTATTCTGTAACCCATTCAATATTAGATCTGTTGAAAGTAGAGCTATGTAGGTTACAGTAGGCAATGTTCTTCTGAATGTTCTTCGTGAGAAAACCATGAATTTCCTTTGATTTGCATATAAATATATATAAATGTAGTGAGGAAGAAAGTACATTTTTCCTTTAGAAATGTAGTAGAATGGAAGTTAAGTATTAGCTCAATTTTTCTTCTTTTTCTTGCTTATTACATTTTGCCAAATCATGTATGTGTAACTAATTTAATGTTAACTGTTTTTATAATCATTAGTCTAGAATAGTTTCAGAATCATTTGAATGAATTTATTCAGGAAAATTATCAATCATAAAATATTATATTATATTTGATATTGTTATATTGATACCAAAAGAACTTACAGAAATGTAGCTGCATTTGAAGTTGTATTATTTTATCATAATATTCTAGTAGCAATACACTATTCCTCTCTGAAAAATACTAAAGATTGCTTCCAAGATTTTAATCGAGCTCTAGTTTGAGTGCAGAAAACTGGCTAGTTTGAATCGGAGGGGTAAGTGACCTCAGTTGGCTTCCTGTGGCTACTTGACCTGTAATGGCAGTGTAATCTCTGGATGGCGGTTAATTGTGTATCGGTCTTCATTGCAAAAAGATAAGTGCTTTGGACACAAAGACAGACAATGGACACACATGTGCCTCCTAAAACCAAGTAGCCCCGCTTCCTGCCACTCAGGCTCCACCAAGGAAAATAAACCAAATGGCCACTTGTGACCATGTAGCAGCATCATACAATGTCAACAATCTTGGCTGCATTATGCAAAAAGTGGGTAAACAACAGACTGAGGGACACAAATTGGCTCAACACCAGCTGTCTAATTAGCTTTGTGCTTCTCTTGAAAAGTAAACAAACAAGGAAAGCGGGACAGTCTGAAAGCCGGCCAGGCATCGGTTCTAAGTGTTCTGTTCCCCCGAAATCAGACGGGGCGCTCCAATTCTGCTTGCATAGAGAGAGAGGGAGGTTTCAAATAAGACCCACAGATTAGATCATACGTTAAGTCCCCAGAAGGCCTTCGCTCAGTTATTTTGGAAGCACTGCAAAGACTCACAAGAGCCTCGAGTAGAATTTACATTTTAATGAAGCCTTAGCTGATTGCTAATATGTGGAGTTCCTCGCAACTGCCTATTCTAAGCTTACGTTAAGCACACAAGAAAGCATATATACACACATACACCGAAATCCAGCCTAATGCACATGTGCCCACACGGACCCCACTAATTTAACACAATCCTGCTGAGAGGTTGTTGCAGAAACACATTGTCCTGTAAACAGAGGGAGAGAGCAGAGAGGACACCCAGCGGTGCATTACATGAAAAAAAAACAACACATTCTCTCACAGCATGATGTGGCTGGAGAAAAACATTTGCACCAATTTTCCTGCATTAGAAAATGTACAAAATATAGCCTTTTGGACATGAGGAGGACATGAGGTGAAAAATGTAGGGAAAAAGGGAATGGGGTCGTTTTCTTTTTGTTGTTGTTGTAACATCACAGTGACAGGCACAGCGTTGAGTAGCAGGAGAATGTTACTGATGAATTCTGCTCGGCGAAGGACGACATGTATCATGTCACAATCGTCAGGACTCGTCACTTAACTGTCATTTAGCAGCAGCCCGTGTGGGAGTGAAGACAAATCCACATTCCTGCGTGGTTATCAGGCACACTGCAGTCGGAGGAGTGAGTCATAAGTCACGTACAGTGGTGGCTGCTATTCACCAGTCCTCACCAAAACAATTCTGTCGTTAATGACATTTCGGTGAGTGGCATTGAGCACACTACAAAGGCAGTTTCATGCTGTGAAAAACAAATCGAGCTTGTGCCGGGGGACTCGGTGAAACAGAGTCCTGGCAGTACCAACACTTCTTTAAAAATGATCTGTTCCATCCTGCCTTGTAAATGGCATGGGCTCCTGGCACATCCAGAATAGGAGACATCTTATCTGCAGCGCCGCTCTTATCGCTCAGCCCCAGTGGAAACTATTGCCAGGTAACAGGTTGTCACATATGACACACAGCGCGGTGACAAGCCACAGCTCAGCATAGTTTGCCACACCACTGGCAGCTCCCATGTGATAATACGTAACACAACAGAACTGCAGGGTCTCAGATAGCACCGAGGGGAAATGTGAACCCAGTGGTGATTTATATCTGCCTTATTAAAGAGCTGACCTTGACCATGGGGAAAACTGGATTAGTCAGATTTCTTTAAGCGACGGGATGATGTTATGCTGTTGAAATGAAGAGCCTCTTCCTTTTGATGCTCTCTATTTCTTCCCTCACTTTCCCTGTCTTGCATTTACTAGTGTTCATTGTCCTGTTTAACAAAAGGAAGGGCTGACGCAACAGTCTGTGGCCAGGCGTCTCTCCCTTGGCACAACGTTAACACGGCAGACACTGACTCGGCACTCACTGTGGGGTAACACAGCTTGAGCAAACAACACATGTGCCAGCCACGCTACCTCGATCATAGACAAAGCTTGATGATGAAAGGATCCTAGAGATGATTGAAGTACATCCTACAAACTGCAGCTCCATTTTATTTATTTTTTTCTCAGATAGAAACACACGAGCATGTCATTTTCGACTTTTAGAAGAGGTGCGAGAGGGATCGGAGCATAATTAAACATGGGTAAAAGAACCTCTTTCATCTGAGCAATTTGTGACACATGCTCCCAAGTGGAACAGAGATACAAACCCTTACTAGCAATAACCTTGGTAATGGGGAGTGGGGATCGGTTCAAATCCATTTTGAACACTAGGAGAAGTGATACTCGGAGGATGAAGGCCGGTTCTTGAATAAATGAGTCGAAAGGTCTTTACATCGCTGGATTGACTGGGGGACATTGAATTGACCTTACATTAAGGGTCGTGTCGCTCCTTTCTCCTGCTCCTTTTCTTTCACAGTCTTAATTTCCTCCTCTCCTCCTCTTCACTTTCTCATTTTCTCCTCTGCTCTCTATATAGTCGCTCCTTTTCCCTTACCGTCAGACGTTATCTCAAAGACCAGATCACCATGGCAACAATTAGTCACATCGTCATCGCCCACACTTGTATTTGATGGCTGTTTTTATTTTGGAGGGTTTTGTCGAAGCACCCGTACCTCACTGGCACATCGCCAAGTAACCTGTTCTGGCGACGGAGGAACAATGTTGCCATCTGTTGGATCCATGTGTTTGCACACAGCCGCTGACACTGAAACACATCCAGCATCCCTGTGATGACTCATGACAGGCAATCACATGCCAATTAAGACCTTCGGCTCCAACCAAGAGCTGTTTGGCTCAATCATATTTCACATGTCTGAAACACATTGAAGCCACAGAAGGTCCCCCCCCCCCCTCCCCCTTTGAAAAGGTCAGCACGTACCAGAGCATTTCATCCCCTTGCACATAAAAGAAATCCAAAGATGCCGTCTTCCTTGAGTGTCTGATATGAAATGCAGCCATACACTCATTATGGTGGTACGATACAAGCCTCACTCAGGTAAAAGTAGAGTATGAGTAGCGTGATGGCAGCTTGGTTTATTAAACATGGAAAATATTTGGGCTTGCGACCAGGACTTACATTTATTCATCAGCGTCTGCCATATTGTATATGTCTAAATGGAACTTGCAGCGGGGTACCGACTAATGTGAGAGATAATATATTGGCTGAGGTTTTGGCTGAGTGTTACCCTTGAAATCTTGGATCTGTTTCTGCTCTCTGGAGGTGCTAATTAAGTTTTTTTTTTCTTCCTAAGTCTTACTGTTAAGTGATGTAATACCTCATAGTCACAAATAATTTTCCATGTGGGACAGATCATTGCTCTTATTTATTCTGCTGGCTCAAATCCTTGCCAAGAAAATGATGTTAAAATGTTTGCGTACATTTATCAGATTTCCCTCAGAGACTGAAGTACAGGAACAAAGCATGTTGTTTAGATTAGATTGAGATAATGCAGTATTGGAGGTAAATGAACTCAGGTCTGCTTGGGGCATTTCTGCACAGGCACCATAGGTGGGGGACCCCTTCTGAGACACAAGCCAAAGGCTACATATTAATTATTATTCTGCAGAGCTGTTTAACAAGAGATCTAATTTAACTACTTCATAGTCGGTTTTACAATATGGTTTGTCCTGTAAAGATAAACGACCAGCCAGTCACTGGCACACGGCTGTGTTTGCTTTCAGGTCTGCACCAACAAAAGGCAGCAGCTTCCCGGTTCCTGGACTGAAAAGCTCTGCTATGGTTTGCCAGAAACTGGGAAATAAAAGACACATTTGGCCTGCAGATGCTCAGTGGTCTTCTGTAAATTGAGAGCATACTGTCTTCATCAGCTCTGCAGCAGTGCAGGAGCTACAGTGTCACTGAATTTCAGTAACGCTGTCGTGTATAAGCGTGTTGTTTTTACAGTTAAAATGTGTATCTAATGTCAATGGAGGTATATATTTTACCATGGGCAGATTCAGAAAAAGGGTAAGATGCACTGAGGAAGAATACAAATCACATATTTCCCAAATATACAAATGAAATGACTTTTAGACCATTTATCTTTCAGTTTAAAGCATACTCGGCTATTCCTCTTAGTTTGCTTTTATATTCTGTACCAGCCCTTTTAAAATTAAACGGTTGTAGAATGTCTTCCATTTCATTTACTGTCAAGAACACTGCATTTTTTAAAGTTTCCTCACCAAAGTGTTGCTATATTTGGCTGCATATTGTAACACCCCGCTGTGAGGTAAATGATTCCCCCCAAAACCTTGGCTTAAAACTTTGAACTGAACATTTCTGCATTTTTTTGCTTTGCAAATTAATGCAAGCACCTCGTTTCCTTTCATTATTTATTCATTGGGAGCAAATGTTTTTCTCTGTATCCATGCATAGGCTTTTTCCTCTTCAGAGGAGAAAGATACAGTAATTCAGGTAATATTTTAAATATATATATATATATATATATATAAAAAGAGCTTAAGAAACACGTTTTCATGTTTGCACACCATACACCCTCACTGCAAATACTAGATTGAAAACATTATCTTGACACAGAGGGATGAAAATAGTTTCTGACTTGTTTTTCAATTATTGCTGACTTTTCTATGTGAGGCAAAAAGCCTCTCCCTTTTTTTTTGGCAGATTTGCATGAAGTTTTATGGAGATTACCAGCACAACAATGCTTCGACTGTTGATCCCTTGCCAGTCAGTGTTATTCATGGATCAGGCTTAGATATCGTCAAATATCCTGAATATCAGTACATTATATAACTATGATGGAAAACGCATCGAGAATGCTTTGAGTTTAATCTGACTTAGGACCCCCATAGGTTGCAAACATTCATTATTGTGCCTGTTTTTCAGAAAGTATTGAACTGACGCTGATCTTTAGAAACTAGTTGTAGAAAATATTGTGTATGTGCTCGTAATGAGCTCTCGGTTAAATTTGCATTCTTTAGAACAGTTGCTTTAGTTTAGCCAATTATCTACAGTAACTCCTCACCATTCACCAGACCTTACACAACCCCATTTAATTAAGCTGCACTGAGATCTTAACATGGACAGACTGCACTCATTGTTAAAGCCTTTCCCCGAACCTTTAAATGTCTGTTGTACTAGACGTCCTCAAGACTGCATTGATCCTCTCGGGTACATTAACCTATCAATGCAGTAGGCACTGTGCATTATGATTAAGCACATGGAAAACACCCACGTTCCTCACTCAGAGGTCAGAGAGAGGCATCTACGGTAAACCACAAGGCACAGCATGGAGTAACATCCTGACATTAATATTGATGAGATGGTGTTCATGCTATGCCATATCTATCATGGAGCAAAGATACCCTGATTAAGTGTGTCCGGCAGTATAGTGAGGGCTATTAAGCCTATGGCACATCGGGACTATAAAGGTGGGTCAGGGGTATTGATAGGGACACATGGTTATGTAAGTGAAGCGAGGGGACGAGGAAATAGCCAGCCATTGAGGTGCAGTGTAATTAAAGTGCAGGGGGCGCTTGTGGCGCTGGTGGGCTCCTTGCCACGTTTCCCATTGACTTTCAACTGGACGAGGAATGTCACCAGCAAGTTGTTTAGAGCAATCTCCACAAATTGTTGGACTGAGGCTTGATAATCTCCAAGGCTTTAATGGATCTCAGATCTGTTTACCAAGTGAGTGCACCTTACAAAGTCATTTGGCAATTGTTTTACCCTCTAACGCAATAATAGAACTGGAATTGGCTTTTTGATCAATGACATCAGTGGTTAAGTTGATATATTCAATAAGCACGACAACCTTGAGCCTCATAGAATTACTGTGTGTGTGTGTGTGTGTGTGTGTGTGTGTGTGTGTGTGAGAATTACACAGAGAGATAGAGGTGTGTGCACTGTACAGACTGTACAGAGGAGTTCCGACTCTCATATTGGTGGAGCCATTTGTTTTAATTTTCTCTTCAATATCTCATTAAATTGATCTTCTTCAGCAGTTTGACCTATAGAATATCCGTGAGAAAACAGCTCCTTACATACATAATAAAGTGGTTAATGTGTTTTATGTAATAATAAAATACACTGTCTGTTCATTGCTGTTTGTTTATCCGGAACTCTCCAGACGGCTGATTATTGCATGGGAAGTAACTATGATTAAAAAACTAAACTGCTGAGTGTACAGTAGTTTAAAATAGTGAGGAGGAGGATATGGAGCGTGTTCTGCGCTGTCTTGTCATGTGTAAGAGTTATTGAATTTTCACCGAGGCTGGGCAAAGGAAGCAGTGAGTTCGAGGAGAAAAGGGACCCTGGTCTCTTTACTTCCGAGTTGATCTGAGGGCTGTAGTGTTTCCTCTGGTCTACTCTCAGGCATTAATGGTTGAATGGATAGGATTGGACATGCCTGAAGACTCAACCAGCCTCTAGATTTGCTCCCAGCAAATCTCAACAGCCTGCATCTTAAGCTCAAATAAGCACTGTGGTCACTGCCCTCCCATAATTTGAACAACTCCCAAGTGTAAAAAAAAACAAAAAACTCTCATTTGTAGCTCATTTATCAGATAGTTATACGCGGTCTGCTTAGACAGAGACAAACCAAAAGAGAACGAGGGAGACAGAGAGAGAGAGAGAGATAGTGTGTGTGTGTGTGTGGGGGGGTGACAACCACACAACCAGCCTTAAATTATTTCCCTTCTACAGCAACAACTCGGACAGGGAAATGAGATTCTAATATACACATTATTTGAGGAGCCAATAGTTAATAGTTGCAGATGGTTATTGCCTCTAAGATTGCAGGAGTTCAGTCTCTCTGGCTGACAATAGGGAAGGATGAATGAACAATAGGGTTTAATAAGTCTTTAACAAGAACTACTCATGACTTGTTACGCCGCATTGCAGCTTAGATGCAGTTGTGAGCCATTTAAGACAGGATTCTTTTTTTTTTATGCCATTCCTTTGTCATCTTAATTTCACTGCAGCAATATCCATAATTCATAGTGATTTTCCCGGCCTCCTTGTCTTTCCCATGTGAAAAAAGTTTGGAGATGGATTCCCCCAAAGTTTCATAAAAAAAAGTGTCAGATTCTCAGGCAAACAATGAGAACACTATTACAAGACTTGGCACAGAAAAGCCTCAAAGGCCTTGGCACAAAAGCCTGTACAAATTGAGAAGATAGAAGTGCAAACTCATTAGCTTACCAGGTTTCCAATCACAGCAATTTTTTTATATGCTGGATGTCTCAGTCTGCAGAGCTCTCATCTGATGAGAGCTAATTTGCACGACTTCAAAGGATACAGTTATGCCTTAGAACTTCTGGACGATGTTTCCAACACTGATGTATTTTGTCAGAACATATATGGTGTGATATGTTTCACCTTAAAGACTCGTCTGTTCTTGTTAATACATTTGGCTCAGAACCTGCATCGCGAGAGCACGGCATCCTGCCTTCTACTTCCATTTTGGTGAGCACAGAAAACGCTGCATTCATATATATGGCCACCTGCTGTTCTGAACCTGTTCGGTGCTTTTGCTACAGTGTGACAAACTTCCTTCACCCCACTTTCACCTTCAAGTGTGACTCTATCTGTGCCCATCCAATATAGAGCTTAAAGACAGCCAAGATAGGCATGCAATACAAAAACAATACTTGACTTTGTGTTTAGGGGCAGAGGCAATTGGAAATTTGGATGAATCAGACAGTTTGATCCCGCTTCAACATGCACTTACAGCGTGGCAAATTTGAAAAGGCCAAATCTGAAATAGCAAAGGTTTCAGATTTGTAACAGGTAGAGAGTGCTTTATATGTGACAAGAAAATACCTATGATCTCACCCAACAAAGCAATGTTTGATGAGACAAAAGTCACAAATCCTTCTGTAAAATATGCCATATGTGATGCAAACGAAGCCCTTGAGAACACTTTTGACATATCGCATGCAAGCACATTTGATATTTGCTCTGCTGCTTGTTTGCTTTCTGTTAACCCAGCTGAATGTCTTTGCTCCTGCCATATCAAGTATTTAATCTGCAGTTTGAATAATATGATTGCACTCAATCCTGGATTCATTTACGTAAGTGACTGGATTCAAAACTGCAGCCATACGCACATACGTTCATTGCACCCCGGCTATCAATGTGCTCCACTTTTAATCGTCCCCCTGGGTACAACATATGGGAGATGTTAAAAGATATACTGCTGTCATTCTTTTTTTTTTTTTTTTTTAAATGTGCTGCCTTGCACTATGATGGTGTAGGTAAGATATTACCCTATTATCCCATTAAGGTTCGTACCTCGGAATCTGCAGCGTTCATTTTCCGACAGCTCGTCTCCTGCACCATTTTCATCCTGTTCTGAGAGATGCTCCTCTGTGATGCTGCACTACCATCTGCTGGGGAACCAACAGGCCGAGCCAGTCGCAGCAAATGCTCGACTCTCCTTCGTCCTCTCTCTCTCTCTTTCTCTCTCTCTCTCTCTCTCTCTCTCTCTCTCTCTCTCCTATCTCTATTTCTATAACAGAGATTGATTTCTCTGTCTGTCACTGATGACATTGTAAGATTTCTGTGTTTAAATCAGTGGCAGCCTGATAGAAGAATATAAATGAATCAAATCTCTCTGGACCTTAAATCGTACAATTCGTTGATGAAATACATTGAAGGGCTGTGGCAGTTACAAAAGCCACATTGATATGGCTTGAAATTGACAATGACCTGTGACAGCTCCCATTTATGATTAGGCAGTTGTCTGGTGGGGTACTGGAGGAGAGTGCTTGACTCTTTCCACAGCACAGACAGTCAATAGCCACAGCTGTTTGACTCCTCTAAAAGACAGCACAACACATTATGTAATGCAATTATGATACATTAATAGCAGGCAATAGTGATAAATAACAGGAAATAATTGTAATATCTTTGTTATATCATATAAAAAAAAAAAAAAAAAAAAAAATAAAAAAAAAAAAAAAAAAAAAAAAAAAAAAAAAATTGTTAATCTGTATAGCTTGGCTTACATTCAGGTGCTGTATATCGAGTTCAACCGTTGGTGAAAGTGCTCTCACACAGATTCATTGAATTAAGCCTGCATGCATAAAGAAGATGGAGAATAGCTTTGAGCACTTTGTATGTACAATTTACATAATGCCTTTAATTTTAGTACATCCGTTATTATACCCAAAGGATAGTTCGATCAGCAGACTATAGACAAGCCCACAGTGTGTATAATGTATACAGTGGATAAAGAACACTTAAACAAATATGTTAACAACAAGTGTTACATAAATTAACACACATTATGAAAAGCGTTGGTGTATTCTTAAGAGATATGGAAAGGTCACAGCGACATTCTTTATGACAATACAGGCGTGTGTCATAAACAAACAGAGCGCAAACCCTCCGGCACATTATGACATCCCCACTGACACTAGGCTACACTATGTGTAATAAAAACACATATACACATTTTGCTTTTCCATCAGGATCCTAAATGTGAGATGAAAGTTAATCTTGAGCCATTTTGGATGTCGATGCTAAACTTGCTGGTCTCAGACATGCATAGAGACAGAGAGAGCTCAGACTGGTTAAGGTGATGACAGCAGCATCCTGCAACGTCTAACTACAGCTTCACTCAACCTCCGGAGGAGCGTCATATACAAGTAAATATTTCATTCTGTGCGAGTGTGGGTATACATTAAACTGAATCGATTCATGTATGTCTTGGGTTGATATGTACCCTGGTTAGTGCTGTGAATAGTAATCACTCTCCTTGAGAGGATAAACAGTCTCTGCTGCCACCTAGAGGTGTTAAGGGGCTACTTCACTTTGCTTGTTTATTCATCATTCTTAAAAACGTCAAGAATGTTTTCTACTCAGAGACCTGCAGCAAGCACTCCCCCTCCTTTTTTTTTTCTTACAGTTTATGGCAGACTAAAGAATATTAATGCATCCTGATACGGTAAATGTATCCAATCACTCATGATTGCTTTAAAGAGGGAGTAAAACTCAGATTTGAAGTCCCTCTCAGGCAGGGTTTTATTTTCACTCGGCTCTGGAAGGCAGATGCAGTGTGTATGCACATGCCACAGGGAAATTACTTGCAATCTAAACAGCTGTAAATTTCTGCTGTAGCTAGGCCTGACCTATGTCAAGATTTTATAACTCAGATTGATTGGAATTATATAATGCTTGCTGTGACTGACTGACTCCACTCAATGGATCTGTAAAAGGAAAAGCATCGTGCAGGAGCTCGGGTCGTAAAGACGCCATGATGGTTAAAGGCGGGCTCACTGGGGGCTGAAAGGACCACTGCCGGCTGAGAAATCTGACTGTGCTAGCGGTTTTGGAACTGCACACAGGGAACATTTTATTTCACAATTTATTTCCCAGGATAAAACGCATGGTGAAGCACCTTTATTTTTGGCCTGATGCTGGGACTGTGGAGTTTACACAGTCTACTACCCCTCATTCCCACTTTAACACCAACCTGTGCAACCACAGTCTTCTGCTGTGAACCGCTGAGCATATCTTCTGCAAAAACGTGGACGTTAAGAAGCTGATATTATTCAGTTGCCCTGATTTTGATTTTAGCTGTGCTTTAACTTGTTTTCTTTAAAGTGCTGTGCAAGTTAATGTAGTGTAGTAACAGGGTATTTGTTAAATGGATTGGAAAACCAAGTCCTCAAAGTCTTAACACCAGACTCTTATTTAGCAAACAGCAAGCTCCTCCTATTCACATAAGGTAAACCCGCTGAGAGGAGGCTATACAAGGTACCGTTCATTAAGAAAGCTGTTAGCTTGAAAGATTTTTTTCACTGAGGGGAGCCAATCAGGACCAAGTCCAACTATTAAATGTTTTCTGGAATTAGGTTGAGTCCCATGAATCTGAATTTTTTTTAAAGCTGCAGAAACTTTCACCATTAGAACTAAGATAAAGTTTAATTGCCTATAATTATGTCTTGTGAATGATCTATAAACAAGATGGGCAATCTCAGAACAAGTAGTCAAAGAGTAGACGAACACTGTAAATTCACATAATCAATATCATGAAATCAATTGATCCTTGATGGCTAACGTATTTCATTTTGAAAGCCATTTCAGAACTCGGGCATTTATTCAAATCATTATTCCATTTACGAGATTTTAACCAATGATTAGAATTAGTTCAGAATTTTGTATGATTGTGTTGACGACGACAAATAGAACTTGAAAATGACAGACTTATCCAAGTAGGTTAATGAATAAATTGATTGTGTAAACGATGGAGGATTAACATCACAAGAATGTAACTCATGACTACATTAGAAGCGTCTGTTAGCTTATTAGCAAGCTTTGCATAACTTTAATTTGGCACTTCCTTTTGTCCAATATTCCTAGCATGCATTGTATTTGGGTTAACACTCCAGAATGAAGTAACGGGATGGAGACTTGTTGTGGGTCTTTTCATGTATGCGTCTTAGCTGAGTCATGGGTGTTAGATTGTATTATCCATTTCAATACTTACTCCCACAGTCATTAGTCACCTCGACCGCAAAAATGAAATCTATCTTAATACTGGTCTGAATGTGGCTGTTCTGATCGGGGTGTGGGCGACATGATGAACTAAATCTGAAAATCCTTCTTGAGAGAATTATTGTAACTGAAAACCAATCTGACAAGTCAGTATCACATAACAGCTGTTGGCTGAATACCTTTTATGTGTATTGAGCCTGGTATGTTATCTCGATTAGTCATTTTTAAAGTGCAGGAGAGTGAATGCTAACTGACTGAAACCTTCCATATTACATACCAGCATGTGTCACTAGATTTGGCAACTTCTCAGACCCCTTTAGGGATTTCAAAAAAGGAGACTGGCAACATATCTAACAACTGTATGGCTATACATTAAGTACTTTACTTTGAAGAGAGAGTAGCCTACTGCTCGGTGAATCTGCTGACCTCCTGCTTGCTGTGGCTGTGATTCAAAGGCGTCCTGTGATTGGGAACGAGCACCACCTGAAGTAGGCTTGCCTAGTTTTGTTTTTAGCTGAAATAATGATTTGTTTTCGTTTGTATTTTTACAGTGAAAATGTATGTTATACCAATTGTCACTTTTACTGTTTCCTTTCTGTTAGGATAGTTATATTATCAAGAATAGACAGAGACACTGAAGATATCTTCAAGTTCGTTTTTTACTTGCGAACTCAAGGAGCCAATTTCAGCACTACAGCATAGTACAGAAAATGTCTTAACTGGAAGCCCTCTACATCGGCTTATTTATGAGTGAAATACAGTTTGATGTCGTCAGTTGTTATCTGGTCAGAGTCGATGTCGTCTCCTCTATCTGGTCAGAGAGTGCATGTTCTTTCCTCAGCATCACACCGTGCTCAGACAAGGACACGCAGTGGCTCCATGTTATAATATGGTATTTCTAATGCAAACAGTTTAATAATAACAAGAGAAAAAGTATGTAAATCATCATTTTTCTAACAATTTCATATTATCAGTGAATTTGAAGTAGGTCCTTTGGTAAAATTACAATCTACTGTATTATGTATGTTTGAATATATTCATGTAATAACTGTTTTTGCTGATCTTATTTTACATATTTTTACTTACTTATACTGTATGTATGTATGTGTGTGTGTGTGTGTGTGTGTGTGTGTGTGTGTGTGTGTGTGTGTGTGTGTGTGTGTGTTTTCTGGTTTTAAGAGCTGCACTGCAGCAAATTCCTATCAGCTGTGTTGACATGGCAATACAGTATTGAAATAAGAATTGAAATAGAAAATTGAAATGTGCCTTTACTTATGAATCAGTTGCTGACATTATGTGTAATGTTAATGACATTTTAATTACAACTGTTGCTAAAAAGTATTTTCCATCCTCTGAGCCATAGAAAAAAGTTAGCTTTTCTTGATAAAAAAAGAAAATAAAAAAACGTTCATGGGAGAGTGGGGATAAGGGTGTCATACTTCTGAGATGTTTCAAAAACAATCAAACCGTTGCTCTGGTCCAGGCAAGAACATTTTTTTTATATTTAATTTATATAGCACTTTTCATTAAAAGTGAACTGAATGTGCTTTACATCCAAATGCATGTGCAAACATCCGCCATCTCACTTTGTCCAGGAACTCTACCTGAATTGGGTTTAATTGAAATTAATGTTGTTGTTGTTTTAATTAATTAGATGAATTTGGTAAGTTTGCTTTATATATTTTAAACAAAAGATGCTAATACCGTATGTAGGCACTACATGTTTGCTATAACAACCAATTACAGGGTGTCTCTGTTATTATAAGAACATAATGGTGTGGTCTCATAAAACAACCCCTGCATTTAATATTCATGTGCAATTTCAGTAAAGGATGCTGCAACTGAAAAATAATTAGCATGCTGTTATCACAAAAGACCACAAGAGGGCAGATGTGGCTTACAAATACAAACAGTCAGTGAGGAAACCAAGATACTGAATTGATGTACTGCACCGCTTGGCTAAAAGCAGCTTTGAAATACAACTCGGTTAACTGTATGTTAAGTTTTCTAATAGCATTTTTAACCCCTTATATCGTGCATCCTATCCTACAGGACTGTTGGATTTTGGCTGAAGCTGTTCAGCACCATGGACAGAGACATACATCCATTCAGGACCCTGGACAGCGCCTGTCTCAGTGGAGGAGGAAGCTTTTTTACTTACTGCAAGCTACTACTCACAAATCACACTAATATGTAATTGATAGGAGGATTGAAAATCAAGTCACGATTGTTTACTCTATGTTGTCCTACAAAGCCATATACCAAATATGTAAAATACACATCTTCAAAGTTCATTTCCTCTCCTGGCAAAACTATTACATGGGAGGTGAGTGTTGTAGTTTGGGCTGGTACAGCACATAAGGCGCTATTTTACAGTATGGTGGTAATACTTTACTAGGTTACCTCCTTGCAGGACATGGCACATAATGGCCATATGTCCATAGCCTGCCCACTCATGCTCACCGAGACCAGATGAGACGACAGGACAATTTCAAGGAGATGTAGGTATCTGGGATTTCCTCAAACTGGAGGGGGGAGTTGGGGGGAAGAAAGAGGATTTCATAATCACTCACCCACTCCTAAAGAGGATGGCGTCACTGTATGTACGTCAGACAGGGGGTAAAAAAAAAGGAGGGGGTGGTTCGCCGAGGCTGTAAATCCAGCACATCAATGAAACTTAGGGAAACGTGTAGTATCCAGCGAAAGCATTATTAGCGCAATTAGTCTTCTCCTGTTCTATTTTGGTCCGCTAGAAAGCATCGTGACCTGATGGAATGTTCGACAATCTACCATGAGTCGATCTGAGGTCATCGTCTGCACTGATTGGCTGAGGCACGTTCAGCGTGCTCGTAAATTAAGACGCGATAAACTCACAGGCTTGTGACCGCTAGCTTTGAATTTCAATGAATATGCAAAGCAGAAATCACCTTGTGACTTTATAAGGACTAATAATCAGCGTGCAAAATATGCTAACATTAAATAACTCGTCTGTTGAATTATTTAAGGTTATGAAATAATTATATTGACTGCCTTCATACGTGTTTTTTCTTTTCAAAGCACCCAATAACTTCCCTAGCGGGTACAAAAAAAAGTCAATATGAAGCACAGCCTTAATGCTAAATCAATCCACCCCCATCTCTTTCACAACATGGTATCACCCTCAGATCACACTCCTGTTTCATGCATGTCAGTATTGGCACACTACACAGGGGGATTATTGGTGTCAAACATCTTCCACCTCATAAGAGTCTATAGTCTTCCCTTTAAGACAACTGGTATATGGCTAATTGGGGCAGCTAAAAATAAATATGCAATAAACTATTTAACATAAGACTATATTGGATGAGGGATATATTTCATAATGAAAGGCAATACAAATTGTACCAGTTTTTAGTGCAATGTGGGGTTGCAGTAGCAAAGTAAAATCCAAAATGGAGTCCATGAGAAACCATTAGTCAAGTAGGTCAGGTAGTCTAAATAAAAAGCTTGTCCTAGCATCATTTCAGTTGTGATATGTTGACAAATGAGAGCTCATAATTGCACCCAGAGTCTACAGTAATGCACTTAATGAGATTGTAGTATTCATATTGGTAGTTTACAGCCATATTACATGCTTTTTCGTTATGGACACTGGGTCGAGGTGTGTCTGTTGAGGTCATATTCCTTGCTGTACCCGTAAGGGAAGCAGTGATGGTGGAGAGAGAGAGCGAGAGAGAGAGGGGCGGGGAGTAAAGGAGGAGGGGTCGGGGGCGGACGTGATAGTCTCAGCCGCACCGTGGAGGGGGCCGTCCCTGTTGGAGGAAATCAGCCCGCGGTAGGCCCACCTATAGTGATCATTTGAAAAATATCTCCCATTTAGAGATAGTGTGAGTCGACTGTGCGACGGAATCATAAGGGGACAAGTCGACGGCTATTTGTAAATAGGTAAGGACTCGTTTTTTTTTTCTTGGCATTTATTTATTAGTGTTCTTTTTTTAAGCATATAGATGTCACCGTTTCAGGACCATGCATGTGAGCGTCGTCACTGGAAGGCACTGGTTTGCACCGTGCCTAAAACAACTTAAAGCTCCTGACCAATATTACTGCATATACATAGCCTATGTGTTAATTTTCCTGCTTTTTGTATCAGATTATCATCAAATCGTGTCTGGAAAATAATGCAGTGGCAAATACAGTCAGGCACCGATGCAAACGTGAGAAATGGTCGACATCGTGAAATTATATGCATGTGGCAATTAAAGGCTTGACCTGCAACACCCAGGATGGGACTCTGAAGGGTTAATGTGTAATGCAAGAATATCATTCGAGCTGTTAGTCTGCAGCCTCGTCTCTGTTTTATTTAAATGTTCCCCTGGCTGCGTGTGATCGGACAAACTCAGATTACATCCACACGATTCCACGTTAAAACCGTGATGCGTGTAGATGTGATAGTGGAGATCGTGCTCCCCTTCCCCCAGCAACGATGTGTAGCTCGTGCAATACATGCCACCTTCTAGTATAATGTGATGTACAGTCACTTAAAAAGGCCCAGGCGCAGCCCTGCCATTGCTGCCACTGAGAGTAGCATTACAGGCGAGCTATAATTAATGAGCCCCTCCACAATTAACCATTTCATTGAAACATTTTTTGTTTTTGCCTTTTGAATATTTCATATTCATGGGGATTGAATGCATGAGTGAACAGAGTGGTTTTACTACAGCCTGATGGCTGGACTGCAGCTGTCAGGATCCACCATAGGAGGCGGTGCTGCATTATTTTACTAAATAAAAACATATGGTGCTATAATACACTGATATCCATAGAGGTTTGTAGAAATAGATAGAAATAATATACCAAAAACTGCTTATTAATATGAGCTATGCACACATGCATATAAATAAGATGGAATTCACATTTGTACCCAGTGATAGCAATTACGGTGAATGACAGCAGGTATGGTCCATCTCTCCACAGTTATTCGGCCAAGATGGATGTCTTTATGAAGGGTTTGTCTAAAGCGAAAGAGGGGATGGCTGTGGCCGCGGAGAAGACCAAGGAAGGAGTTGCGGTGGCGGCTGAAAAGACTAGAGAAGGAGTTATGTTTGTAGGTAAGACAATCACAAATCTGTCCGCAGGTGAATTTACACGGAAATCATACACAGGCCCATCGAGACTGCTAATGTTCCTCCTATCTCCAGGAGCAGCAACAAATCAGCAGAGAGGATATTTGATCATTCAGCTCCTGCAGCATCCTCATATGTCCTGAAACAAATGGTTAGATTATACAATAACGTTCTTTATTTGAATAATACATAGCATGCATCCTGTACGGCATGGTTTCCTCACAGTTTACGCTAAAATACACTTGTTTTATTGGTGTAAGTTATGTTAAAGTGTATAGCATGATAAGTACAACTGAATACACTCCTTGAAATTTGAAAAAAATGATGGCAGCAGTAATTTAATAAATAAATCAGACTGACAGTTTGTCGATATCTTTGTTTTACTTATATAGGCTGATGCAGTATTTAAATAATCAGCCATTTTACCCTTTGTACACTATCCAGTATTTACTAGTAGTTTTTAAAAAGGATGCAGTGGTATAAGGAGTTATTTTGAGGTGCATGATGTTATACGAGGATCTGAATGTCCTCGTGCCCTCTCGCCTGACTTGACTGGGCTCCAGGCAGGGGATGGGAACAGGGGTGGGGGTGGGGCAGCAGGATGGTGGGAGCAGCTCTTGCCACATGTCAGTGCATTGGACGGCAGCAGATTGCAAAACAGTCTCATCCCTGCGGTCACCTCCTGGAGACAAACAGACTAAAGGCCTCTGATTTTGTCTTTAACAGTGCCCTTTAATTTGTAATGGACACCATTGCAGATATCTGCACAGATCAGTTCCAACGTTGCCTGATTTTAAAGTGCAATTGCCAAAAATGTTCCCTAGATTATTGGCGCAATCAGTTTCACTTGCTTTAGATCATTATTCAAATAAACACATGTGACATGGAGGTGCGTTGACACATGCAGCTGGTCAAAGGTACAAAAAAACATTGTCTCGATCTCTTTGATCATCTTGTGATCAAAATGACATTAACATTAAAAAAGGCCAACTTTCACAGTTGTCACATTCCAGCTTTACACTTCACTTGCAAAGGCAGTGCTATACATTATTTAATTATCTGTCTTGGTGGGCCATAATTCATCATTTAAATCATAATTCCAAGCTCAATGAATTCAAACGTTAAACAAAATGATACCAACTATATTTTCCAGAACCTTATTGGAGTTGTATATTTTGGTTGTAACATGTCTAGGTCTGCAACTCAAAACTATTTTCATTAGCAATTCATCTGAATATTATTTTCTTGATCATACAATTGGTCAAGTAGTTTGTCATTAGACCGCTTGTTTTGTCCAAGCAACAGTTCAAAACCAAAGACTTACTGTCTACAACGATGATTGAGAGGCTGGATCTAGAAATTTAGTTTGGCATTTTTGCTGGAAAAATTACTGTAATGTTCCACACATTTAAGTGTAATAAACATCACTTGTTTTATTATATTTAATGTGATTTCACATATTTCACCAACTGTATATCTGTACTGACAGACCCCATGTTGTTGTTGTTTAAGATGAATAATTTCTACCATATTGGCCAGCTCTGCTGGTCAGCTTACAGTTGGTCTGTTGGTGTGAATGGGGGGGGGGAGGGCCAGATCACTCAGGAGACTCAGAGCTGGACACGGGCCCTGGAACCCACCAGTCAGTACAGATATGTATTCGGTCAGTTGCTGAGCTGTTGTCAGGGGGCCCCAAATTTCCCGTGACACACCTGCTGGTAGTTGTACAATCTCCCAGCTCGTACCATTGATTCGGTGACAGTTTAGGGTGCATTGAAGAGACGTTGGGTATTCCAGGATAAGTTGTCAGATGTGTCTGGATTTAGATGGAATCCAATTACCCTACATTTAGCACTGTGTCCCTCTCACTCATCACCAGAACCAAACATGTCAATCTGCAGTCAAAACACGTGCAGTCTCATTTCCGTCTTCTCCATGCTGCGTCCCTTCATGCCTTTTGCCTGTGGTACACAGTAAGGCATCTCCGTGCTTCTGCGTGCTGCTTGTTGAGCATAGCGGTGCCCTAGAAAGCTGCGTATGATTTGCTTGAAGGCCCCTCTTGGAGGAGGGGTAAGAGCGATCCGATTGGCCTGTGGCCCACCTTTTGACAGCTGCTGCAGCACGCCCACCCAGCTGAGCTGAGCAGTCAGCCTGAGTAAGGCAAGAAGGGGAGGCGGAAATGAAAAAAAACTCTGCTGTACTAGATGCCATTTAATGTCACAACTAATAGCCTCATTCATAGAGCATTGCTGTATCCTACTATGGCTGTCTCAGTATATGGCAGCTCCTTTCTACAGTTATCTCTGTAACCAGCATTTGCTAAATCATAGCTTCAGCCTGAAACTGCATTATAAAATATTATCACTCTTAGTAATCTGTTTCGATTATATCATTAGTTTGATGCATTATCAAATTTTAGGTGGTAATAATTGTATATATTTAAGGGAGAGTTCACATGTGAAATTAACTTAACTTAACTTAATTTGTGTTGTGTTGGTTCATCAAGTCTTTTTGTCCTTATGTACTAATTTTTTTGTCCTCAAGACACATTCATTTGCGACAAGATTTAGTCTGGTATTTTATAACTACCAAGGTGACTGTAATCTTTTACATCCTTTTCACTTCACAGGCTTGAAACACATTTCCCAAAAATGATAATCAAATCATATATATATATATATATATATATATATATATATATATATATATATATATATATATATATATATATTTGTGTTCATTAAAGGAAACTGTTACAGAAAACATTTTCTCATTTGACGCTAAGGTTTTTTTCCTGCAGAATAATAAGCTTCAAAATAGCACAAGTCATTTGTAATTATTAATATTTCTAAATTCTTACCCACGACTATCATCCGTTCGTGTTACTGTAGACGTAGTGCGGTAGCATGCACTTCACCAGAGCAGATTCTTAAATGGATGCCCATCTTAGATGTATGTTTTGCTTTGAGGCTCGCCTTTTGTAGTGACTGTTCTATACTTCATCATCATTTCTTCTCTCCTCTGTTGGCTTTTAAATGCCCTCAGGGACCAATAAGGCACAGGCCTCTCTACTGCTGCAAAGTAGAGAGGTTGAAAAGGCCTGAGTGATCAGGACCCGTGGGCACACTGTAGATTGCCCAAATAGCTTGATGGAGTACAGTGTAGATTACGGCTGTCACGATTCTCCAAATTCTCGAATCGATTACATTTTCGATTCTAAGGTCACGGTTAGATTTTTACATTTATTTATTTTTAAAGCACAGGTTGCTATGCCTTTTTAGACTAGACTTTTATGCAATATACTATCTGACCTTTGTTCACAATGTATCACGCTACATTGTCAGATTTAAAACATTTATTAACAACATAATGTAACAATAACTTATATATCTATAACTTGCCATCTAGTTTCTCTTTTGTAACTGCAGTCTTCTTCACAGAAGATGACATTCAAGTTCACAACAAAAAACAATAAAACAGCCATGTCCATAGTCTTCTCTGAACAATTAAGTGTGTTAAAGGTCCCATGGCATGAAAATTTCACTTTATGACATTTTTTTAACATTAATATGAGTTCCCCCAGCCTGCCTATGGTCCCCTAGTGGCTAGAAATGGCGATAGGTGTAAACTGAGCCCTGGGTATCCTGCTCTGCCTTTGAGAAAATGAAAGCTCATGCTACGTTTACACGTGGCCGGCTATTTTCATAAACGGACATTTCCTCTCCGTTTTCAAAAATAACATCGTGCACAGCTGTCAGTTTTCAGAAAAGTGTTCGTTTACATGTACCCGTGTATATATATGCCGTCAATGCAACCAAGAGCATGCCAAACCTGTAGGTGGCGGTGTAACGAAAAGCTCAAGCCCACGTTAGCCAATCAGAATCCCGAAAATAGCAACAACAGCAACCAATCACTTCCTCTTTCTCTCTCTCGGCTGTCTAAACCTCCGTTTGTCTCAGTTTACATGCAATCGTGCAAACGAAGTTTTCAGAAATATCCACTCTGGCCAGAGTTTTTAGAAAGACTCGGTTTCAGAGGCAAATTCTCCGTTTGCGTGTAAACGAAGGGTACAAAGAAGGGAAATGTCTCCGTTTGTAAAAATAACCATGTACGTGTAAACAGGGTCTCTGATGGGTCGAAGGGGAGATAACCTTGCTCCTTATGACCTCATAAGGAGCAAGGTTACCTCCCTTTTCTCTGCTTTGCCCGTCCAGAGAATTTGGCCCACCCATGAGAAAGAGAGACATCATGGCTTTCATATGAGCAAAGTGGCAGTTGGTCAAGGCCACACCCCCACCCTCCACCTTGGCTTTTTTGTCGACAACGCAAATGTTGTCAACATAACTCACTGAAAATACAAAAATACTTTCCACTTCAGTGAAAGAAGTGTTGATGGGTCTCCTGCATCTGCAGTTGCCATGCTATCTTTTGACTGTCTGTAGCTCAGTTAGAGGAAGTTGACTGACTCGCAGCACTTCAACACTAGTGTTGACGAACTGACCGAAGAGCCGGTTAATTAACCCGAGTAGTGTTACTGAACCGGGAGAATGAACGACTCACTCCTGTTTTTTTTACCTCATTCGTGCTGGCAGCGCTTCGCTCAAGCTGAGTGCGACCGGTGTATGCTCCGTTGTGTGTAGCTTGTCTTCTTCTGCTACTGTGTGTAGTAATCTAGCTCATTAGCGCCTCCACTGGAGTGGTGGTAGAATCAATCAGGAAATGGACTACCTCGAGCAGGCTACACGGGTTTGTTTTTTTTCCGCTTGGCAAGCCGACCGGACGTGACATGGGGGCGTGGCAGCATCGATGATTCAATTTTGTTTTACTCGAAATTCAAGATTGTGACTTAATTTTGGTCGATTTCAAATCGAAATCATAACACCCTTAGTGTAGATGGATGAGGTCTGCCAAAGGTGAGAGAATTGATTGGTAGTTTTGATTTCAGCCGACCACAAAGTTTAATAACTCCTCACAATAAAAGTACCAAGCAACCCGAGTGCTGCAGCCATGATTTCTCTCTATTGCCTCTGGAGCTGTGAAAAACTGTGAATAAAAAAGAAACTGATATGGCATCACTCATGTGAAAACCGATTTGTTGTGAGTGACAGTGTGTCATCATGTAAGCAGTGATGAACAGGACGCTGCAGTGCTGTGTCTTTGAATTAATACCACTTTTCATCATGTCTGCAGCATCAGTGTGTCATGAATCATGCTGTCAGGTAGATGGTATTTGACCTGTCAAGGTGGGAAAGAGCAAGTTGCTTAGAAATTGTGCATTTTAACTAGTGATGTTCCAATACCGATACCAGTATCGGAAAAGCCTCCGATGCTGCCTACAATGCTGGTATCGGGAAGTGCTGGAGTTTATGAAGAAAATCTACCTTTTAAGTAGTTCTTTTTCCGTTTGACTCCCTGTCAAACTGAACGGTAAAAGAAAGTTCTATTGCGCTCATTGTTTGTGCTTGTTCATGTTTCACAAACAGTTTAACCTGAGCCAGGCTGTACAACAAAGGTAGAAATCATAACACACTCACACACGGTGATCGTACTGTACAGCTGTTAAGACATAATAAAATATATGACACACTGGTATCGGATTGGTACTCGGTATCGGCCGATACACAAGATCGGGAATCGTAATCGGGAAGCAAAAAATGGTATCGGACCATCTCTAGCAAGTTGAAAGTTCCCATATCTATACACATAAGATCATTAACTTGAAAGGCAAAATATGAAATGGTAATTGAAGGAACTTTTCTAACAATTTTCTTGGTTTTGTTCATTCAGGTAACAAGGCCAAAGACAGCGTGGGCACAGGTGAGTTTTCCTTCTGTTAGTCAAACCGAAACATCATTACTGTAGCAATAACACGCTCAGTTTCATTACAGTGACAAGACACTCACTTCTAAATGGGAAATGGCAAATTCATTATGGTGATGGTGGGCGGGGTGTGCGTTGCAGGGGGAATGTGTAAGTGGTCACTGTGTACTGTACAATAATCAATTAGGAAACAAAAGAGGGCGGACATCATGTGCATGCTTTTAATCTGTCTGCTGAATCAGTTGAGATATTGTTACATTGTGTGTGTGTGTTGTGTGTACATGATGTTTGTGTGTCTTTACCGACAGTGGCTGAGAAGACCACTGGAGCCTACGGGAACATTGTCGCTGCCACTGGCCTCGGGAAAAAGGACGAGTTTCCTGCTGACATGAATGTATGTACGCCATTACAGTCACCATCAGCTCCCTGCTAGCACACATAGAGATGCGTAACACACTGTTGTAGTTTCTTCAGTGTGTTCCAGTAATACAGTCAGTTGGCCCTTAACTGTGAAATGACATCAAAGCCGATTGGAAAGAAAACTGCAATGCACATTTAAAAGCTTTATATGATGTATGATAAGAGTATCTATATCATACGTTTCCAGAGCTCAAAATGCCGTCTTGAAAGTTGTTTGTTTTGTCTGAAACCTTAAGATATGACATTTCCAATAATATTAAACACAGAAAAACAGCAAATCCTCACAATTTAAGGAGATGGAACCTGTTAATTCTTGATAAAAACTCTAATCACTCTCAAATATTTTTTATATTTTTTGTTAATTAGCTATTACATTTTTTGAGTAATTGTTTCATTAATAGTTTGATTATGATCAGAGGGTAGGATTAGGTAATGCCGTACAAAATAATTTTTACACCTTTACCAAAACCCCTGGCCCTTACACAAAATGCATTGAATGACACCCTTTATACTTCAAATTGAAAAAAATTTTTTAAAGAGATATTCCACCAATTTAATATTTCACTTCCACAAAGTTTTGGCACTCACACTATACAGATTTAAAAGAGAATGGCCAAAATTGAAGCAGTGGTGGCTGATACTTGTTTATCAGTGTTTTAAGCCCCCAACGTCTCCTTCCAGGCAGCGCTGCCTGGAAGGCACTAGGATTAGGCAATGGTTAGGTTTGGGTTAAAACGCAGCACCCAGAAAGGGTGCTACAAGGGGCATGGGCACAAGGGGACCACTGGTGTGAATAAAACACTTTAAAAAACTCCTTAAAAAAAACGGGTTCGGTTAAATAATAAAAGAGGGGGCTGTTTAAAAGACTGCCAGATATTAAAAGAAGGTTAAAAGAACCGCTGGATAGTTAGGGTGGTTAGGGTTAGGTACCTTAAAGTCAATGGTCGCAGCGCTGCCTTGAAGTTGATTAGGCAATGGTTAGGGTTAGGATTAGGTGCCTTGAAGTCAACGGTCGCAGCGCTGCCTGGAAGGAGACGTTGTGGGCTTAAAACCCCATTGAGCCTGATATATCCTGACTTTAATCCCTAAATTACTGAATCATACTTTTCCCAAAATGCAACCCAATAGTGTCTTTGGGGTTATTTGCAAAACTTCCTTCAGAGCCACAAAAGATATTATACGAGTGTTTTCACAGGCTGAGTAGCACTCTTCCTGACAACGAAATTAAATATGTAAAATCAATGGAGTGCCCCTTTTTAAATGCATGCATATAATGAAATGACTAAAAACTGCCTTGTATATGCATGGTAAACAAACAGTTTACTGTTATTCTTGATTGAGTCTACTTATGTTTGTGCACATGTGCATGAGAAAACGTGACCGATAAAAAGAAACCTCCGTTCCAGATCCAAGCCTCACTTACAGTTGGCAACTTGCTAAAAGTTGTGTTCATTAAAGTCTGTACAGGATTGTGGTTGTAGCGGAGCCAGATTTAGACAGCAGGGATAAACACGGGCTGATGAATTTGCGTGTCACTTCAATATAGAGTTACTGGTCGGCATCTGTTTTATGCCTCTGCTGTGTGCACAGAACTTTGCTGTATTTGAATGTCTCAAACCAGAGGAAAAATAATATTTTTGAGAACGAGTGTTTCCTTGTGTATTTAAGTTCTAAACACGTTTCTCAGCACTTGCAAGAATAAAACTCTCCACAGCATGATTCAGCTTTCCTCAACATTTACAATGTAAAATGTAAATGGGTAAACTGCTGATTGACAGCTTTACACTTGAGAGTTCCTGAGGATGAATTGTTGTTTTACACAGGCAGCTGCTTTCACTCTTTGACAAAGCTTCAGTTCCCAGTCTATTTCACTGTCCAATCTCTCTGTGGGAATATCAGCTTTCTTTAACACAATCTGACCCCTGAAGACCTCTGCTAATGTCACCACTTACTGTCTCCTCTCATATCAGTTTATACACACTTCGATCTGAGGAGAGAGGTGGAACAGATTTGACTTTCACAAACACAGAACATGGAAAAATCTACATATAGCCAAGCTTGGACATTTGAGTGATACACATTTTATTCATTGTTTTTGGCTTGTTAAATTGACCTGTCCGTGCCTTGTCAGTATGTTAACATTTTGTCTTTCGCTGTCAGTGACACGGGGAGGTCCGAAGCCTTCATCCCTCAGGGTTGGACCCTCTCCAGTGACTCGCTAATCTCATAAATCTGACAGCCTACTCTAATAGGCTTCTCGGAGCCACTATCTGAGTGATAAAACTACTCATTTCAACACCCTGAAAATAGATTGTTAAACTGTTGACATTTTTAACACATGCCCTTTTTGTTCAGTTGTAGCTTAGCTTCACTAGCACATGCTGGGCGGTACATCCACTCTGTTTAACTGTATCCTGCAGATATTTTCAAGAACAAAATTGCCAGTATTCTGCACATTAAAATTGCATTTACATAATCCATTTATAGAATACAATATTTCACTTAGAATACTTAAAATAATCGGTTACACTTTACTTGAAGGTATCTAAATAAGAGTGACATGACACTGTCATGAACATGTCATAAACATTATAAACAAGTCATAAACGTTTATGACATAATGCCTTTTTTAGTAAGTGTCATTTGGTTTTTGTCATGTCACTCTTATGTAGACACCTTCAAGTCAAGTGTTACCAAATAATCTTAAAGAGAGACCTAAACAGCTTCTGTTGTGCTTGAGTCTCAACTGAATTCACATGTGACCTTTTTCCTTCTCTTACAATCACTTAAAGAGCCTTTTCCATGTTCACTTTTTCCCAGGCAATGATCCATCTGATAAGGTGTGTCTTTATGGTGGTTTCCCATTGTGCAGCGTTTAAGGCCATGCTAATCGTGTTGGCGGGCTTAAAGCAATAACACCAGCTTGATACAGTCCATAGGATTATGGCCTGTTCTTCGCTGACCTAATTAACTTGATTAGTGCTGGGTTTAAAAATAAATGTGTGGTGACCCACTAGCTTTGTTTTAAGGGCTCGTAGT